>NC_092859.1:60906598-60918617 GCF_032062135.1 Pyxicephalus adspersus
ATATATATATATATATATATATATGTGTGTATTTTATTTTTTTTAATGTTATAATTGCAATGGAAGCTTTCTGTCAACATCACATAAAATGATGTTGTGCTAGTTGCAAAATGACATTAATTGAGCCCTGCAATTTACTGAATTCATTGTGGTTTTAGGGTGGTGCAATAATGGAAGTAAACATAAAATTCAGTGAGAGACTCATAACTACAGGAAAACACAATGGATTTTAGAAAAACAGTTCAACCTGAAACTAAAATTTGCTGAAAGAAAGGAATAACCCTAATCCTAAATATTTTTTTAATATTTATGTCCTAGAATTGAGATTTGACTTAAGACAGAGGATCTCTTCCCCCAAACCATTTGTCAGCACCTGTTACCATCTCCAGCTGGATTTGGTAGTCTCCAGCTTGATTATTGCATATACCTATATCATTGTATACCTTTGTTTCAATGTGGTAATGCTCTATTAATTTTACCAGTAAATTGTATTTAGTTACTTTTTGTATGTAGTCCACTTTGCATTATTAATACTATTATGTACAGAGTGTATTATTAAAGACATACTGATATGTGTTGATATGTTTATGCTGTATATGTGCTGATCTTTTAAATACAATTTAGCATAGGCTATTTAAAAAAGGCTTTGGTATGTTAGTGTTATTTGTAAATGCTAGTTATATTTGTATAGGGATCTATGGAAGAGTTATCTGGATATTGCACCCAATTGTTAATCTACATAATTTGATGCCTTAGACATCTGATGCCTTGGAGTGTGCATTCCTATATTTTTTTTCTGGTATTCCCTTTCACAACATAACCCTAGCTTGGACAGGGCAGCACTGTAGGGCTCATGTAACACATTGCAAAGCGTTGATCTTTTAAAAACTCAACCTTTCTGACAGAAAATGTAAATTTACCAGGGCTCGGTATTTTAGATCTGGATGTGATGTGGATGGGTTTGAACCTAAGGGAAGTTTTCATTGCCAGGATAAGAAATGCCTAAGTCCAAAGTAATGTTTTCTACCATTACATGCAGAGGTCTGTGTCCTCTTCATCAGGGATAATAAATAACATTTTTGATCTTTAGTTAAAAAAACAATTATATTGACAGTTGTAGAGAGGGAAAATTCAGTGTCTAAGTTGCTGATATCGCTGAGGAAAATGCAGAATGGAATGTGTAGAGCAGAGGAGGCACATAGAAAATGTGATCAATATGTGGAATTAAATATTTCCTTAGGAAACGTGTATAAAGAGCAAGAAGAAATATTATCAAAACAGAAAATACATTTTAATGTTCGGTACTAAAAGTTGAACGAATTTCATTAATAGTTAGTGGTTCACATATAGACATAGGCATACATAAAATGAGTGGCTTGTAGAATAATGTAATATCTATTGATAATAAATTCTACAAGCCACTCCTTTTCTGTATGCCTATGTCTATATGTGAACATGCAAGTAATATATAAACATGCAAGTAATACAGAGATGAGGTTTTTATTGCTGTTTGTATTCCTTTTAGGGAGCTTTATCTACATTATTAATTTCGATCACCATTGTCTCCATATTGGTACATGAAAGAAGTCTTTCATTTTCCATGAATGTCACTTTGACAACACCAAGTACTGACAGAGATCCAGCTGGTGTGGTCAGCTTGTGTCCCTCTGTTGAAGAGAGAAAACAAAGGACATAAACAATCACCTAATGCTTATATCTCCTGTAGCCAGATTTTAAACCATGGACCCCATTCATTTCAAATGTGTTGAAAGACAGCAGGAGCTTCTGTAGCATAATGTATAGCATGCCCATTTGCTAGCTCCCTCCCCCACCTTATAGGAAGTGGGACATGTAAGGAGGCGTTGGCAGTCACATGACTGAAAAAAAGGGAAGAATCTTTATTTATTAGAATACGATGAAGGTTTTTTTAGAATGTGAGTGTGAATAGAGTGTGCTGTTGGGAAGTTTCCTTCCTTGTTCAAATGAATAAAAAATATCAACTCTAAGAAGGAGTAATGTATAGAGATAGCTGGACTTTTAAGGTACTACTACAAATCACTATAAAGATGATATTTTTTAAAATTTTTATATTTATTTAACAATTGCTAAAATCCAATACAAACAAAAACATCAATACATATGATTCAATATACTATGTTGAGTATTTCTACTATCAATGTGTAACTAGTAATGGTAATTCAATTCATACTCAAGTTACAAGATTGTATCAGGCACTAGGGCCTAATTTTGATGCGTTTCGCAGAACCTGTCTGCTTCATCAGGAGTATTGTAACATACTCCTGATGAAGTATGTAAAGATAATGTTCTTATAAAACAAATTACCGAACAATATTTGGCATGAGAGTTCAATAATTCATATATATATATATAAATAATTTATATATATATATATTTTGCTAGTTTTAGATGTCCTGTTTGTCTCTCTCAACTTGCCAAGATTACAAGAAAATCTTCACCTCCACAGGAACAAAAAAGATTGAAATGCAAATAGAAGTTTAAGTTAAACTGAAGATGCTCTGCTCTACATAATGTGGCTAATAAGCAGTCCCTTCATGTCCAGAGTGTAGTGAGACCCGTCAGTCTCCTCTCTCCCTGTTGTATTTTATGTAAAGACACTCCCCCCCTACCAAAAATACCCAGACATGTGCAAGGATATGTTTAAAACAAAACATGCATTTTTATTTGGACATTTATGTTGTGTGGTGTTTTTGTACTGTAAAAACCATTTAAAAGCAGATTACATTGTAATCTGCTTTTAAATTTCCCTCCCAGACACACCCTCCAATACAGCACCACTCACATCACCCGGAAGATGACTCATCCTCCGGGGTGATGTGAGTGGAGATTTCCCTGACCTGCCTCACACAGGCACACAGACGCTGGAGCTGCTGCTGCTCGCATCTCCAGAGAGATGCAAAGCACAATGCAGGATAGAAATCCTGATAGAAAAAGCATTGTGCTTCACATTTCACTGCAGATGCCAGCACCAATAGCAAATTTTTTATTGCGGCTGGAGGAGCTGCGGGGACAGGGTAAGTATTTGCTTTCAGTTTTAATCCGATTGTCATACAATGTATGACAATCAGATTGCAATATAACGTTTGTTTATATTTTTAACCACCTGAGAAAAGTTCGGGTTTAACACTTTTTGCAAGTGTTTTTACCCTGAACCAAGGTCGGGTTTAACGGCCAGGTGGTTAAATGATCAATATATACGTATTACCCTAACATTTTATTTTTTTAACCCCTTAGCAGGCTGAGGCTCTTCCCAGTGTTGGTATGTCATCAAAGGAGTGACAAATTTTTGCAGGTGTTGTATGGCTCTTTTTTAAGAATCAATCAGAAATATTTTGATTCCCATATTCAGCTTTTGTTCTCCAGCTCTTGGAGTACATTAAAGACACAAAACAAGGTATGTCTTTACCTCACAGCAGTTAAAGTGGAACTAAAGTCTACCATCAGGCATCAGGCAGGATGTTTATTGCAAAAAGGTACAATGATGTCTCTTCTAAAATAACTGTTCTTAATTGCCTGATCGCCACCCAGCTGTCAAATTTTGCTGAGTTGTGCATGCTTTGGTTGCAATAGAAAACTGACGGTCCCAGCTTCCCTTGCGTTTGCCAAGTATAAATGAACTTCCTCACGCCTACGTGTCATCCCAGCATGGTCAATCAAAATAGCTGAAGACCATCACTAGGAAGAAGGAGAAAGATGGCAGTTCCCTGAGATGGAACAGAGATAGGTGAGTTTCATGGGTTTAGTTCAGCATTAAAAATCTTTTGTTTCATATTTAGGTATCTTCTGTTACATATTTAGACAATTATTTGTGACATTGATTACATTTCCCTTTTTTAACATCCTTTATTTGTAAACATAAGATCATAAGAGTCACCCATCCACCATTTAGACAAAGCTACATCCCATAATATACAGCAAAATGACAAAAAACAAAAGCGGGACTTTAAAGGCATTAAATAAACAATTCTCAAATAGATATGAAACATAATTTATTGATACAAATTACCTAAAACACTTTCCAAATTAACAAACAATATTTGTCTCTTTTTGGCTAATGTGAGGCCGACATATCCAGTACTTATTTCACTGATTAAAAAGTAAGTAACTAAAATATATATTATCTGATGAATTTGTATGTTTTATGGACTGTTATCAATTAGGTAATACATATTATGTTGTACTCTAGATTCCATGAATCACGTTCCTGATGAAGCGGCATATACCGTGTTTCCCCGATGATAAGGCATCCCCATCAAATAAGCCACCCCCCGATTTTTGCTCAAACAATTAAAATAAAGCACCCCCCCGCAAATAAGACATCCTCCGATACCTGATACTGTGTGCCTCTGTGTGACTCCTCGATGCTGGCTGCAGTGCAGAGTGAAACTGAAAGTAAGCTGCTGATCCCTGCCCTAACAGAGTCTGTTACCCGGCGAGTCAGTGATCAGAAGGGGACAATGAATGGCACAGAGTGATCAGAAGGGGACAATGAATGGCACATGAGTGATCAGAAGGGGACAATGAATGGCACAGAGTGAACAGAAGGGGACAATGAATGGCACAGAGTGATCAGAAGGGGACAATGAATGGCACAGAGTGATCAGAAGGGGACAATGAATGGCACAGAGTGATCAGAAGGGGACAATCAATGGCACATGAGTGATCAGAAGGGGACAATCAATGGCGCATGAGTGATCAGAAGGGGACAATTAATGGCACATGAGTGATCATGAGTGATTTTCAACAATAAATGTGTACTGTAGTCTTCTTCATGGAAAAATAAGACATCCCCCTGAAAATAAGACCTAAAGCATATTTTGGCATTTCAAAAAATATAAGACAGTGCCTTATCATAGGGGAAACAGGGTATTTCCTGCGGAACACGTCTAACTATATGTAGTCATGGAAATAGAACTAAATGGTATGTAATTATGGAAATATTTATAATTTGTACAAATATTGTTCGGTAATTTGTTCTAAAGGAACATAAAGTGTTTAAAGTATTTTGTATAAATAAATTATGTTTTGTGTCTATTTGAGAATTGTTCCCAAAAGTCCCAATTTTGGTTTTTGTTTTTATCCTTTATATGTATTTCTGAGGAGATCTAAATTTTTGCAGAAAACATCCACCTATTAGTTATCTTTGATATTTTTTTTTAATGATTGAAGGTCATTATATTCATAGTCTCTCACTATTAGATGTGAGTGGCAGCAGTTAAAATTTTTGTTTTAACTATATCCCATACTATGAATCTTCTACGAGCTTATGTAAGGTCCCCAGGCAAGTGCCAAAGCCAACGGTTATCCCCAGGACTTTAGATAAGATAGTGCCTGGGGAGGGCAAGGGTTGGCATACTGTGAGGGACCCCCAAGGCAAACAGGGCCAGAGGAATGGGCCCAGGAAGGTGCCAGACCTGGAAAGTGCGTCCAGATACATGGCAAAGGGACATACATAAAAAGGTAAAATTCCAAGCAGATGGTCCAAAGGTTAAAGAGATCTTGTGGTCAGAAGAGAACAGGCCAGAGGTCAAACACAGGAGATCAGTCAGCCAGGCAGATATTCTAAAGGGGTGAAGGATAAATGTTTAAATAAAAACAAACTGGATATCAACCAGATTAATTTGCCAAAATCCAAAGAAGCTGGGTTTATGGTTGGAAAAGAAAAAATCAGCAGTCAACCTGGAAACAGAAAATCAAAAGTAAGTGCTTGTCCTAGCAATTAGCAAAAATCAAGGTACAGAGTCAGACAGCTGAATAGCAGAGCCCCTACAGTGCACACCTCTGCTGCCAGGGGTTAGAATTTAATGCCAGAAAGAGCTTGGATGTATGTAAAGGAGTATCCATACTCCTGGCCTCCATAAAACATCTAGAACATGTTCTCAGATTTCTGGCGACAAAGCTGAAATGCGCATACATCATCAGCTTTGATTGCCAGGGAAACCCAGCAATTCCGACTTCAGTTAAGTGTGTCAGGGATAGATAAACTCCTGCATGCCTGTGTGGGAGTTACCCCATGCTGCCATGGCCAATCAGGATGACCGAAGATAGCCAAGAAGAGGGAGAAGAGAACAAAGATGGTAATACCCTGAGATGGAACATGGATAGGTGAGTCACATGGGTTAAGTTTTGATTTAATGGACAGTTGATTAATTGATTACCAGTACCTTTAGGATAGGTGTGAAATATATATAAATTTGAAATTAATATATATTTCACACCTATCGTAATTGATTAAAAAAATGTTGCAATTACTTCTTTGGTTGCAATATTAGGATATCTAGCAGTAGTCAGTCACATTCAACTAGTTCTTGTAATATTGAAGATGTTTTGCAGCTCCCCAGGCTGAACAAATAATCTGATGACATGTAGCTTAGAAGACTGAAATATCTTTAACATTACTAGAACAAGTCCAGTTATATGTGACTGTCTACTGCTAAATTTACAATGACCTGGATAAATGAGAACTTCACAGAAATATCAAGAATGCTCTTTATTTTATGTTCTGTAATCTATGTTTATTACAATATGTTGGATGCATTTCAAGTCTACTTAGATTAAATACTTATGAGTTTGTGAAAAATATAATTGTTTATCTCTAATCATTTCTACAGCTTTATAAATGGGACATGGTGCAAGTTTTTTTCTTCCCAGGGAGTAATGTATTGTTTTGTGCAGTGATTACAGATGATTTTGATCCAATCCAGGACTTACTGCTTCCCAAATTTCCATATGTATTTTTGCTTCACAATTTATAGGGGATGTGGGTTTAAATTTGTGTACCTAGCTTCCATTTAGTCCCTACAAGTAGTGTGAAAAGCACCAGGTTGTGTCATAGTTCCAGTAGAAACTGAAGGAGGATGGTGTGTTGCTGACCTTGCACTTATATGCGTAATGTTTCCATTTGTTGTATACTATCATAAAAAAGTTCTGAGCTGACGTATTAGTAGAGCAGGCCTCCTAAGGGTCCAGGCACATGCCTTAACATGTGTATGTAATGTTCTGCATTACAGTTGATATAAACTCTGCTGCTGCTGTTCAGTGTTTTGCCTTTTTTAAAGTGCCACTGTCATCTTTGCCCTGTCTTCTTTTGCACTGAAAGTCTTTGGCAATCTTCACTGGACAGGTAGAGATGATGTATCTCCTGCAGGTGCACATGGTATCTACTTCATCTAGACACAAAATTCACCCCCATTTCTACATTTTTTTTCAATTTTTCAAACTGGACTGAATTAGTAAATGTCTGAATCATGAGTAAAAGTTAATTTTCACGTTTTCTAATTTGAATCCAATGTGAAAAACCCAATCTTTTCATGTTGGGCATAGGTTGTGTAAATCCTACTAATTTTGCATTTGACCAATCGAATTACCTTCAGTAATCAAGGACGTTACAGAATGCCACACATGTGTATGATATTCTATACCCAATTTTTTACCATTTTCTCCATTTTCAAACTACTGCTTTAACTTTTTTATGTTTGCATTTCAGAGCTGTTGACCTACTTAGTTCCCCTCAATATGTACTTACTTCAGCGACAGCTATACACCATATTTCTGCACCAGCTTCCTGATAAAAAAAACAGCCACATCTCCACCAGGGACACCTTTGCCAGAGTGGCAATATAGGAGCACAAGTGGGAGATGGTTACTACCCTATACCAGGAAGATAACCTGGTATTATTTTAAGAAAGATTCAGATGTAACATGACTGACACCTTTAACCTTTAACATGTTAAAGGTTATAAGACATAGTAAATTGATTGATGTCTACTGATTTGAAGAACTTAGTTAAGCCTCACTTTGAACAGTAGTAGGCCATGGGCAAGTGGGATTTAATGTATGTATTGTACAAACAAATGCTGAATGTAAAAAGCTGTTTTAGGTCAACATAAGGGTGTGTGTTTATTCTCTGGGCAATGTTAGGATAACCATTTAAGTCTTGAAAGGTAGTTGATTAATCATAATGATAATAATAATAATGATAATAATAACTCCATATATTTTTGTCATAACATGCTTGAAGGCAGAGCTTTTTTGCAGAACTAAACAGTTTTAGACTTGTGTGTATTGTTTAAAAAGCAACAATACATTGCTAGCCTCCAAAGCCAGACAGTTTTGGTAAATGGCAGGAACTGCCATTAAGGTACTTCCTTATATGAGTTAAAGTAGATACAAACGCACAAATAATATTTTTAAATATTAATCACAAGTGGATGTTTACTTCAGTTTTAGATATGTGGTTGGTTAAGTAGTAGTCACATGAACAAGTCATATATTTAAATAACTTTTCAACTGCAAGACCTTATAAAGTTTTGGGTAAAGTAGCCACTACCCAAATTCCTTTCAATTTGGGTTCGAGCCACAAAGCCTGTTGCTTCAGGGTATTTTTCTTTAAGATAATGAATAAAAGTAATATCATCTTTGTATAAAAGAAATACAACATTCTTTCAGTCATAAACACCCTAGTGGTCATGTTCCATTGTCCAAATGTTTCCAGTGACTTGTCATGGATAGGAAAGGCAACCAAAGTGGTTTTACATTGTGATGTTATATTGCTGCAGGCTTCAGCAGCACTGCAGGATTTCAAATTAAAAGCCAAAGTGATTATCCCTTCAAAAGCCATTATCATTACACACCAAGCATGCGCACTGATACCACTGATTTACCAAGCAAGTGTGGGTAAGCTCGCTGCGCATATTTACACGTGGATATAGGAGGCGTATTTCCATGAGTCGGAGCCGGAGCCGAGTGCTAGTACATTCGCCTTCACTTGCCAGCGGGATTCCTGCCTTGATAAATGAGCAATAGGGGTCAAGAATACGTCAATTAAGGCGATTAGTTTGCAGCTGCGTGATTCAGGAGGATCTGTTAAGCTCTGTCAATGGTGAGGTCAAAGCAATTAATTAGCGCACACCTGCTCCCTGTTCTGTGTGCATCTACAGTCAATTACAGGTAAATTTGAATCTTTAAATGCTTTGTCTTCTTTTGGATAAGTGCTACATTTTTATGTTACATTATACTCATTAACAAAATTGATACATTTATTGTTATGTTTGTTGCACTATTTTGATACATTTCTGTTTGCTTGCAACACTGCAAACTAATATATCAAGCTGTATATATACTAATTAACACTTTATAATATGTCATCACACAATAGTATGAATGTAAAAAAAATGTCACCAAGCATTTGTGATCTGATTCAAAGTTCATTCTAGTTTGGCTTTATAGAAATCAAATATTTGAAAAAAGGATTGTTGCCAAAGATGTTATAATACATGTATAATGAAACATTTAGTGATTTCACTTGTCTGTGTATGTCAAAATACATTTAAATGCATATAAATACATATGCATTTTCATTATTACTATTTTAACCGGACTGGTTTGGGGAGGGGGTGTTGTGATTAATCAAGTAAGTTTGCTTGGATGGTATGCATTGATGTGACTTTGTAATCCTCATTATTGTTAGTTTCATCTTTTGCTGTAATATTTTTGTGCCTGGTTTGTAATGATGGTTTCTGTTGTTTAGCAATTCTTCGGCAATGTTTTTTCATTTTTTCAACAAATATTGAGTACAAATGTCTGCATAGTTCCAGTCTAAAATTGTACTTGAACCCCCTCGTTGCCTTTGTCCCATTCTCAAAGTCACATTGTCACATATTAGTATTTGAATGTATTATTATTATACAGTATTTATATAGCGCCATCATATTATGCAGCGCTGTACATAGTCCATAGTCGTGTCACTAACTGTCCCTAAAAGGAGCTCACAATCTAATGTCCCTACCATAGTCATATGTGATTAATGTAGTCTAAGGTCAGTTGTTAGGGAGAAGCCAATTAACCTAACTGCATGTTTTTGGGATGTGGGAGGAAACCAGAGTACCTGGAGGAAACCCACGCAGACAAGGGGAGAACCTGCAAACTCCATGCAGATAATGTCCTGGCTGCGGATCGAACCAGGGACCTAGCGCTGCAAAGGCCGGAGTGCTAACCCCTGAGCCACCGTGCTGCCCTCAATTATGTACATTATCCTTTTATGAATAAACTGTCATGGTTTTTATTTGTTTATTTAATTTTTTATTTTAATAGTCTGACATTTGCACTCATTGGCAGCACTGTTGATTTGCTGCCACACAACTCCTCTTTTCATTTGTAGTAGTGTTATAGGTTTGTTCTCATTGTGCTGTACTGTCTGATCTTAGCCCTATTGCATACAAACACACTTCCACTTGGTGTCCAAAATGGTTGTCAATTAGCTGTCCAACTGCGTTGCATACTCTTTCTAACACACCTGATGGTGATGGAAGGAGGTCAAAGTTTCCAAGCATAACATCAAGCCACATGCAAAGCTCACAAGCAGGGTCAAGCACTCTTAGAAATGAATAGATGTTCTGTTGTTGCTCAACCTAATTTTGCTAATAAATACTGGATTGTATGCATTATTCAGGTGTTTACACAAATAGTACTAGTATCTAAAACTTTCAGGGACAAATACACTTTGTGCCAAACATGTTTTCTTGCTTTTCCAGACTTTTAGGGTGTTTATGCAGGTTTGAATGGAATTTTAGAGCTTGGCCCACTATATATATTGACCTACTCACCTCCGCTTGGTAGTGGAAGCACATAAGGGTGGATTCCTTCTTTAACCAGAACCAATATCATCCATGAATGTTTCTTATAGCCAAGCCCATGACATCCAAAATCATAGGAAGAAATAGGCAATCTTTTAAATTTGAAGCATGTTAAGCAATATGCCAAAAAAACTCCTCCTTGCCTATTTCTTCCTATAATTTCTATTTTATATGTATATGTACACACATAAATGCAAACATACATATATATATTTATGCATGTATGTATATACATTAGTGCACATGAAGCAAAACAAACAATATACACATAAAAAGAAAAACTTACCTGAATGAAGATCCTTCTCTGGAAAATTGGTCGGCGCATTTTTCAACTGATAAAACACAGTTCATGCGCACATACTGATTACGCCTTGGCGCTCAACAATGCGCATCACACTCCTGAGATTTAGCGCACAACTATGCACATCAAACAACCGAGTTTTAATAAGCCAATTGTGCTGTTTTTAGCCTTTCAAACAATTCATAGAACGGAACTGCCTAAAAACAAGCATTATTGACTTTTTAAATTGTAGGTCCTGAGAGATTGTAAAGGAGACCACATAAAAACAAACCCCGAAAAAACAAATTGGACTTTGCTCAAAAACATCTAAAAAAGCCAGCACAGTTCTGGAAAAACATTCTTTGGACAGATGAAACGAAGATTAACCTTTACCAGAATGATGGCAAGAAAAAAGTATTGAGAAGGCGTGGAAAAGCTCATGATCCAAAGCATATCACATCATCTGTAAAACATGGAGAAGGCAGCGTAATGGGTTGGGTGTGCATGGCTGCCAGTGGCACTGGGACACTAGTGTTTAGTCACACTAGTGCCGAATGAATTCTGAGGTGTTCAGAGACATACAGGCTGATTCACGAAGCAAAATCGGAAGCAGGCTTGCACATTCGTATTCACGATCCAAAATCAGAGGCCTTCAATCAATTTATCAACCAAATTCGAGGCGCTGGCGTACTCGGGTGGAAGTCATCAACTGAAATGATCTCCGCGATGAATATGTGAGCCCCGGCAGTTTCAAGCATTCTTTCTAATAGCACACATATTACCCTTAGCCCTAAAAAAATGTCTGTGCTGTTCAAATGTTTAAAAAATCTATATGAGCTAAGAAACAAGCATATTTTAAAATTACTTATTTCTTTCCTGTTAGGCAAGAATTAACTGAGTTCAGCTCCTCTACATAGGCGCCTTTCTAAACACTTACGATGCCTGATCGGAGGAGCCGCCTTGGGGTAAATATTGCGATTTTCCGCAGGTTAAACCTCGGCTTTGCCATCGGACTAGATATATATTATATATATATATATATATATATATATATATATATATATAT
>NC_092859.1:60919326-60978830 GCF_032062135.1 Pyxicephalus adspersus
AACTATTTTGGCTTTACATAGAAGTGTGGGTTTACATGTGTTTTGTTTGTTCTTTTTTAATTTTTTTGTCATGTAAATTTAATAATGTGTGTGTTTCTTTTTTGTTTGTATGTGTTTTTATATTTTAATGTGACCTTTTAGCAAATGTTTCTTTTGAATAAAGTTGTTGGTAAAATGTTGTTGATTGTTTTTTGGGGGTTTGTAATGTGATCTCCTTTCCAATCTCCCAGGACATACAGTTTAAAAAGTAAATTGTGATTGTTTTTAAGCTGTTCCTTTCTCTGAATTGTTTGAAAGGCTAACAGCACAATCGTCTTGTTAAAACATGTTTGATGTGCATAGTTGTGCGCCAAACTTCAGTACTGTGTAGCGGACCTGCTATGTGCGCTTGAACTGTGTTTTATCAGTTGAAAAATGCACCTCAGTTTTGCACAGTCCTCATTCAGGTAAATTTTTATTTTTTGTGTATATTGCTTGTTTTGCTTCATGTGCACTCATGCATGTATGTATAGAATTAAGTGTACATGAAGCAAAACATGTATGCATTTAGTGTGTACATATACATAAAAAAAAGAGAAAATATAGGAAGAAATAGGCAAGAGCGCTTTTTGGACCATAATACTTCACATGCTTCAAATTCAAAAGATTGCCTATTTGTTCCTATGATTTCTGATGTCATGGGCCTGGCTACAAGCAACATTCATGGATGATTTTGCTTCTGGTTAAAAGAAGGAATCTATCTTTATGTGCTTCCTATGTACTACCAAGCTGAGGTTAATATATATATATATATATATATATATATATATATATAATGATTGTAGTATATAATTATATATGTATATAAATATTTTTATTTTATTTAATTCAATATCTGTTTACTGGTGTAGAAATCTAAAGGTTCGTATCAATAAATGATTATGGATTGTCCAATTGTAAAAAAAAAAACAAAGCCAATTTTGACAGACTGCGCAAGTGCTAATTGCAAGCGAATTTCTGTCACATGTGCGCCTAAATTTCAAGATATATAAGGGTGTCATTTAACTTGCTTTTTCCTTTTTTTTCTTGGAGGGGCTGTTTTGTGTGTTATCCTGATTATTCTATATTGCTGCTTACCCACAACATTGCACAATAGCTGCTTTTTTTTGTAACTTTGAATATTTCAATGTCCATTTTGCAATTTTGAAGTTAATGCTATGTTATTGTGTTTGTGGCTATATTGTTTAATTGCAAAATTCTGCCTTTATTACCACTTTGAAATGTTTGTCCTGCATAAATGCTTCCTATGTACTACCAAGCTGAGGTTAATATATATATATATATATATATATATATATATATATTTATAGTGGGCCAAGGTCTAAAATTCCATTCAAACCTGCAGAAACACCCTGAAGGGATGGAAAAGTAAAATGGATTTGGCCCTGGAAGTTTGATATACTAATACTATTTGTTTTGTGTAAACACCTAAATAATGCATACACTCCAGTATTTAATGAGCATTAAGTTAAGCAACAACACATTATCCGCTCATTTTCAAGAGTGCCTAACCCTGCTTGTGAGCTTGGCAATCAGTGGGTTTGATGTTGTGCTTAGCAACCTCAACCTCCTTCCATTACCATCAGGTGTGTTAGAATGAGTATGCAACTAATTGACAACCATTTTGGACACCAAGTGGAAGTGTGTTTGTATACAATTGTGCTAATATCAGGCAGCACAGCACAATGACAACAAACCTATAACACTACTACAAATGAATAGAGGAGTTTTGTGGTGACAAATCAACATGAGTGCAAATGTCAGACTATTAAAAAAAAAACAAAAATAAATAAAAACCATGACAATTTATTCAGAAAAGGACTTCATACATAATACATTCAAATACCAATATGTGACAATGGGACAAAGGCAATGAGGGGGTTCAAGTAGCATTTAACATAGTAGAATGTAACATAAAAAAGTAGCACTTACACAAAAATCCATCAAGCATTAAAGATTCAAACTGACCTGTAAAATGGACTGGAGATGTGCACAGAACAGGGCGCAGGTGTGCGCTAATCAATTGCTATCACCTCACTATTGAGTTTAGCATCTCCTCCTGAATCTCGCAGCTGAAAATTATTCGCCTTAATTGTCGTATTGGAGATCTTTGCTCATTTTTGCAGGAAACTGGCAGGCGAGTTCACTAGAACTCAGACCCGACTCACGGTAATAGAGCTTGCTGACCGGAGCATATTTCATTGATAAATCAGGGCCATACTGTCTGTTTAAATCCAGCTAAATGTAGTCAAATTGATTGGGAGGCATTTCAGAATACAGATGGACAGGAGTCCATGGAGTTTATTAAAGCAAAGAAGTGGAATATTTTTGAATGGCCAAGTCAGTCACCTGATCTGAACCCAATTGAGCATGCATTTCACTTGTTGAAGACTAAACAGAAAGACCCACAAACAAACAGCAACTGAAAGCCGCTGCAGTAAAGGCCTGGCAGAGCAATAAAAAGGAGGAAACCCAGCATCTAGCGATGTCCATGAGTTCAAGACTACAGGCTGTCATTGCCAGCAAAGGAGTTTTCTACCAAGTATTAGAGATTTTATATAGAACATTTTATTTTCATCTTTTTAATTTGTCCAATTACTTTTGAGCCCCTGAAATGAAGTAATTGTAATAGTAAAAGTCTTTAGTTCCTCATGTTTTTATGCAATCTTTTTGTTGAACCCACTGAATTAAAGCTGAAAGTCTGCAGTTCAACTTGCAAGTACATGTTTCTTAATTGTCTACCAAACCATTATTATTGGGGGACTACTTGGCAAATGCAACTCACTTCCGCAGATAAGTATTTTTGTTATATCTAAATCTTTGGTTTTGCATTGTTTTATCTATTTGTTTTGTTATTTTAGTTTTTATTGGATTTTTCAAATAGAATAGAAAAACAGTACAAAGAAAAGATTTTAATTATACAAAATGTGATACAAAGAGAAAAAGTAAAACAATAAAACCAGTTTTATCAAAACAAACATAAAAGGTTCACTATCCATATCTTCATTTATACCTTTGCTTGTCTATTTGTAATATATGAGTAAAACAATACCATTAAATTCACACTAACGGGGGCGTGGCTTGGCCATGGTGCTGTGATCAGGCACATACCCGGAGCTCCGTGACCACCGCGGCTTTAGCAGCTAATACTTAAGATCATACAGGTCGTTTCCACCCCAATCAGTGATGTCTAAGCAGTGGAAGAATAAAGAAGCAGGGAAAACCCCTAAACGGGACAACTTTTAACGGGATAACTGTTCATGCAGAGATTGAACAGATATATCAGAAAGTGCAAGCAGTTGATATTAAGGTTACTTCACTGGAGTCCTCCTACCAAACATCCCTTAAGCTGCGTACACACTTCCAATTTTTGTCGTTGGAAAGGATCTTTCACCATCCTTTCCAACGACAAGGGAGTGCACGATGCATGAACGATGCTGTACATACAGCACCGTTCATGCTCTATGGAGAGGAGAGGGGGGAGAGCGACGGAGCGGCATCCTGCTGCGCGCTCTCCCCTTCCCTTTCATTAGGATCGGCTGTCGTACCCAACTCTGTGTTTACATTGCACAATCCATCTCAACTACCGGCCCTGTTTACCTTCTTGGGCGCAGATCCCATTGATGTTCCTAATTGGCTGGAAGTCTTAGAGGTACCCCCAAGTATCTACTTGAGATCGAGATCATCTACCTCCGCCCGACGCAGACGGCGCTCTCCCACTCCTCAGCGTCCCCTGAGAAGGAATACCTCAAATTCACATGAACTATGATTTCTCCTGCTGCTGAATATTTGGACTCTTGTTACCACCACTGTCTACCTCCTACATATATTACAATGCAATTCCAAACCTCCTCATAAACTTATCGTTTCCTGTGTGATGTATCCATGTCCTGATTTGAGCACACCTCCTATGCCGGAAGCGGATTCCTGTTTTTGGGGTGACACTGGTGCATATTGAGTATGGGTGACGGCCCATTCTGGACTCAGTGGTTCTTTGTTCCCGGATGGCTGCCTACCGCCAGTACTATTACTGTTATTATTGTTTTGTTTACATGATACCTGGCGCTTTGAAGTTGGGTTACTGTTTCGGCTCCTGTAAGTAGCCTGCATTGTGTATTGCGGTGCACTTTAGTATGCCTGATTATTGGTATGCCCTTTAATGTTTTTGTTAATGTCTCTGGGACCTTCAGTCCTGTGAAACCTTTCTACTCTTGTAAGTTTAGAATTCTATCTCCTCTCCTTGTTCTTTAGGAACGGCATATCTTCCTGGTCTCTCTTACTAGAGCTGTGTGATTTACTTATAGTTGTATATGTGTTTTATGTTGCTGCTGCTGGTGAGCCAGCGGCTCGTAGTGTTCTTGCCTACACTAGCCCCCACATAGGTGCACCCGGCCTCTTGTAGAGGTCGGTGTTGTGGTATATTGTTTTACTTACCTAGGTTTAGGGCCTAGAGCTCTATTTCTCCTTCCTTTTAAGTTGTTTTGTTTTTCTCGCTTCTTGTTTGTATACCTTATTTTATTGATTTCCTAATTTCTTCTTTCTTTACTTTTCCCCTATTCTTTACTAATTTCCCCCACCCTCCCCTCTCCCATACCTTACCGTTAAACCACAGGAATTATGACTATCACACTCACATCTCTGAATGTTAAGGGATTAAACTCTCCCTCAAAACGTTCAGTCCTATTCAATACACTCCGAAAATGCAGAAGCCATATTGTCTTTCTGCAAGAGACACACTTCTGCCATGACAAATTCCCGGTCCTGCGTAACAAACAAGCCAAATACAGTTATCACACCACTTCACCCGATTCTAAATCTAGGGGAGTTAGCATTCTAATCGGTGGTTCTCTTCCATGGTCCCCCTCTTTGTGTAAAGTGGATCCAGACGGTTGTTTCCTCATAGTCCAGGCTATGATAGAGAAGCAACTATTTACATTTGTAAAGATATACTTACCTAATACCGGCCAGTTGACTGTCCTTGAATATATTCTGACCCTCTTATATGAGGTGGCTCAAGGTACCATCATTATGGGGGGGATTTTAATTTAATTTTAGATCCGTCCTTGGACATATCCAAGGGCCGTTCCCACCTGCCTTACTCTTGTCTGAAAGCACTGCTACATGACAATCAATTGATAGATATCTGGCGTAATCAACACTGCAGAGACAGGGATTATACGTTCTAATCCGCGGTCCATAATACTCCATACTTGATTGTTTTCTGATCCCATGATGCCATTTCACAAGTTAGCGACTCGAATATTGGTTCCATAACTTTCTCTGACCACGCCCCCATTATGATAGAGATCTCTGGAAGGATATATGAATGTAAACCCAGTGCTTGGAGGCTAAATGAGGCACAGCTCGAAGACCCTGAACTGACCGCAAAGATTGAGGAAGAACTTTCCTTCTTCTTTGCCAACAATGCAGGATCTACAGACAATCCACTTTATGTATGGGAAGCTCATAAATGTTATATTAGAGGTCTGTTTATACAACAGAGCTGTAGACTCAAAAGACTAACCAAACAAAGGCTTGATACGCTGTTGCAGGAGTTGCATCGTTTAGAAATGTTGCACAAAAGACTTCCAACAATGGACCTGGAATCCCAACTACTCACCACTCATACACAAATTAACTCCCTGTACAGAGAAAAGGCTAAAACACAACTTAACCGTTGCAAACCATACTACTATGAACATGCCAACCACTGTGGTAGGGCATTGGCTAGGGCGCTTAGGTCTAAGAAGACGGCCATGTACATCCCTAAAATCAAAACCTCCTTGGGCACCTTGGCACACACCACCCCTGACATTGCTAACACCTTCCATGACTATTACAGTCTATTGTATAATTTACGAGGGGACTCTAGTGGTAGGTCATCTTCCGACCTCCAGATCGCAATACAGGAATATCTCAGTGCGTCGGACTTACCGACATTGTCCTCAGACATTATAGAGATATTAGATAAACCAATAACACTGCTTGAGCTACAAGCAGCAATTCGCCGAGCCGCATCAGGGAAGGCCCCCCGCCCAGATGCTCTGACATTAGCCTACTATAAGAAATTCTTCCCAGCACTAGGCCCGCATTTAGTTATAGCGCTGAACGCGCTCACTGATGGTCACACTCCTTCTCCTGACACATTAGCGGCCCACATATCAGTGATACTCAAACCAGACAAAGACCCTCACCTATGCTCCAATTATAGACAAATATCTTTGCTTAATTGTGATCCGAAACTTTTTGCCAGCATATTAGCGCATAGGCTGATTTCAATACTGAATGATATTGTCCATCCTGACCAAAGCGGTTTTCCCCCGATGAGGGAAGCCAGGGACAACACGATCCGTACCTTGAATATTATTAACTATGCACATACTCACAACACCCCTCTAATGCTTCTCTCCACTGATGCTGAGAAGGCATTTGATCGGGTGGACTGGACGTTTCTGCTCTCCACATTGACACATTTGGATCTTCCCCCTCGTATTCTGCGCCGGATAGAAACGCTGTATTCCTCCCCCAGCGCCAGAGTACGGGTTAATGGTGAACTCTCCCACTCCTTTTGTATAACCAATGGGACGAGACAGGGATGTCCATTATCTCCCTTGCTGTTTGTGTTGACCCTGGAGCCCCTCCTACGAATAATTCGTGCCAATGGAGATATCAGGGGAGACCACATTGGCCCCACTGAACATAAGGTAGCTGCTTATGCGGATGACCTTTTATTTTATGTTGCAACACCGGTAACTACTTTGCCGGTTCTTATGCGAGAGCTAGACAGATATGCCTCGCTCTCTAATTACAAAATAAACCTGCAAAATTCGGAGGCAGTGAGTGTTACTCTTCCCAGAAAAATTAGAGAGGCCTTGGCCCCCTCTTTCCCCTTCAAGTGGTCTAACTCAGCTATCTCTTACCTGGGCACACAGATTCCTTCTAATCCAATGCGAATTGTAGATCTCAATTTTATCCCTGTATTAAATAAAATCTGAAGTGATCTACAGAGGTGGAGACAGATGGCATTTACATGGTTTGGGAGGTGCAATGTGCTGAAAATGAATGTTATGCCTAGACTTGTTGTATATGCTGCAAGCACTCCCAATACACATCAAACTTTTTATCCTTTGATAAAATTTATCGGCTTAATGGGGCGCCCAGGCTTAGGATGATATTACTGAGACTCCCCAAAGCCAACGGAGGAATGGCATTCCCTGACCCAGTTTTAAACCATCAGGCAGTGCACTTGTCTAGGTTGCTGGATTGGTGCACTAATAGCCGCTCCAAACTGTGGGTTGGGTTGGAGGATGCATGCTCTACTGCCCCCATTGCCACACTGGCCGGGTTGACACCGGCGGCCAGGGCGGCAATGTACACCCATCAATTGATTGGCAAGACCTTGAAAGTGGTCACTACTTCTAGTACTTCTCCTCTCAAAACGTAACCATATACCCGTCTCCAATGTCTCCCGTTCTAGGCGATCCTGAATTCCCCCCGGGCCAGACCGACCCAATATTTTGCCAATGGCGTGCTTTGGGCGTGTAAAGAATATCCTACTTCATGCACAATGGGCAATTGCAACATATTCCGACTCTACAAACGGAAAGGGATCTCCCTTCATTGTCGCCCTGGCGCCACATACAACTCACCTATGTTCTGAGATCCTTGCCGCGGCCCACTACAATAACCCGATCGCTTCCTCCTCTAGAGGACTTGTGTGCAACTGGTCAACCTGTACAGGGCACACTTTCCCATGCCTATAAAACCCTGTTATCTGTATATACGCCAGAACTCCCTTTATTTGTATCCCAATGGGAAGCTGAATTGGACACTTGTTTTACTGAAGCCCAGAGAGATATGTTACTCCATTTCTGTCATAAGGCGTCCATTTGCAACAAATATCAGGAAACAACTACAAGTTGGCCACTCGCTGGTACAGGACACAGGTGAAGCTTGCTAAGATTTTCCCGAGGTCGGATAGCACCTGCTGAAAATGTAGCGACACACAGGGTACGCTACTGCATGTTTTCTGGGAATGCTCAAAATTACAATTGTATTGGAGTTCGGTAGCTAATATTATTTTAAAGCTTACAGAAGTGGATATAAGTGACAATCCGGCCCTGGCACTTCTTCATGTTTCAGACATGTCCCGCAGGTGCTATAGTAACTCTCTCTTGAGACACCTTCTCAATGCAGCTAAGGCCTGTATCCCAGCCTTATGGAAGAATACTGCCCCTCCGACGGCAGTACATTGGTTGCAAAGGGTTGCTGATATATATCACATGGAGGATATGATATCCACTGACACTAAGAAAGCGGAAAAATTCGCCCAGACCTGGTACCACTGGGTCCACTTTATCACTACTGAGGAATATTGGCGTTTGTTACGACCACCCCCCTAGATACCTGAGTATACTGGGATGGATGCCTAATTGCATTCTGCCACGGTTTCAGAGATGTGATTGATTCTATAACTGATAAATGCCCACTTCCATCTCTCCCCCCCCCCCCCCCTTCATTCTTCCCTTTTTCTCTTTCTTTTTCTTATTCTTACTCCTTTTTTTTTTAATTAGTTAATTTGTTTGTTCTTCTTTAATTTTTATTTTCTTATAAAAATGTTTTTGAAAACCTTAAGATATCATGGTTCCTGCTATTGATACAGCACAACTGGTTGGTTACAATCTTTGTATTCCCATGCGGTTAGCTGTTAAGCCACAAGCTTGAAGATATGTATTGTTGGAACCTAATCTTGCTGTTTCTTCTTTTTTGAACCGTATGTTATGATCACTTTATTTTCTTTTCTCTGTATGTACCTTGATATCTTTTAATAAAAATAATTTAAAAAAAAAAGGTTAACACTAACTTATGACAGGAAATAATATGTTACATGATGCCCATTGTTCACTGAATTTCTTTAAGGAAAAATCTACTAATAGCAAAAGTGTTTTCATGACAACACTGTAAAATAACTTTTTCTATCACCTCAGAAAATCCCATGAGAGATACATTTTGGTTCCATTGGCTGACAATAGTTAGTCTAGCTGCTAATATTATGTGGGTGGTCCGAACTCTATGGGCCAGAGCAAAATTCTCTATTCCTATATTAAGATCAGCTAACTCAGGGGTAAGAAATATATTTTTATTAGTCAGTTTCCTCAATAGATCAGATATACTTGTCCAAAAAGCTTTAATTTTGATGCATTCCCAAAACATATGTACAAAAGTGCCAGGACATTCACAAAGTCTTCAGCATAACGGGGAGAAGTTTGGATAAACGATGTGGAGTTCTATACTATCTAAGAATAATTTTTGGTAGCATTCCCAATGGGATAAACAATTGGTAGAAGTGATCATTGAAGTGATGGCTGATTTTCATTTAAATAAAGGGAAGAAAGATCCTTTTCCCAAACCGCAAAGACAGGAAGTCTCCGCCATTTGTCTTTGGAGTTGAGTGTGTTGTAATATATTGATATACCCCCTGTTCTACTTAATGGCCCTGACTTTTCAAGCAAGTGCGCGAAAGCTCGCTGCGCCTTTATACGCGCCGATATACGAGGCGTATTTCCACAAGCTGGAGTCAAGTGCTAATACACTTGCCTTCAGTTGCCAGCCAGATTTTGACTTTGATTAATGAACAATGGGGTAGAGAATATGCCAATTAAGGCAATTAGTTTGCAGCTGTGTGATTAAGGAGGATCTGTTAGGCTGTCAATATTGAGGTCATAGCAATATATTAGCGCACACCTGATCCTTGTTCTGTGTGTATACACAGTCCATTACAGGTCAATTAATTCAAGTTACATCACAGATCAATTAATTAATCAATTGATTAATTTGGGTCTTTAATGTTTGATTTTTTTGGTAAGTGCTACATTTTATGTTACATTTTTCTCATTCCCCAAATTTCCTCATTTATAGTTAGATTTGTTGCAGTTGTAGTTCTGATACTTTTTAGTTTGGTTGCAACACTGCTAACTAATTTATATCATGCTGTATATATACTAATTAGCACTTTTATAATATGTCATCACTAGTATTGTTGTTCGAATTCGGGTCGTCCTAATGTTCGACCCGAATATGACCTTTCGAATTCGGGTGGACCCGACCCGAATTTTGCTGCATTCGATTACCCGAATTCGGCCCTCCAGTTAGAGCAGGGATGCCCCCTCCATCTTTGTTGTGGCAGACAGCCGATTGGCTGTCTGTCATTGCATGCCACACAGGCAGCCATTGGCCTATATAAGGAGAAGGCGTGCCTGCATTTCCCACTCCTGACAGAGATTTGCTGATAGCAACACAACCTTTCTGTGCTGCTTGGCTTGCTTTCTTTGTCAAGTGAAAAAAAGTGCTTTACTTTGGTAGACTGTGTCACACTCAAACTATTAGTCAGATAGATTGTTGGATTGTACTGTATCTGTGCAGTCCTGAAATCTACTGTACTCAGATAGGAAGAGTGTTTCACTGTTTGCTAGAAAGATAGCTAGATAGCTAGAGTGTGTACGCAGCTTAAAATAGATTTGACATGTGCTCTTTAATCTTCATGTGAAGTCCAGGGGTATGTAATAGTGTTATGTATCTTTTTATAATGTATCTTTTTATGTATCCTTTTACAATGTATCTTTTTACAATGTATCTTTTTATGTATCCTTTTATAATGTATCTTTTTATGTATCCTTTTACAATGTATCTTTTTACAATGTATCTTTTTATGTATCCTTTTATAATGTATCTTTTTACATGTGTTTGGAAGCTCTACACAGTGCTGAAAAAAACCTGAATTTTTCCTCCCATTTACTTTAATGGTGTTCGAATTCGATGTTCAACCACCCGAATTTTTTTTGCTATATTCGAGCGAATAGCTGCTGAATCGAATAGTGAGCTATTCAACCAACACTATTCCACATTTTACATGCTGCAGCGGCTGTCTGAACAACAGAAAGCGGTGGTGGATTACGTGTCAGAGTCTGTTCGTTTCAGACGCATACCCACACTACTTTTTTTCAGCCCTGAGGAGTGGCTGCAAATTGAAGACTTGTGCACTATATTGTCACCTTTTGAAGAGGCGACCAGGATGATGAGCAGAGATCAGGCCTGTGACACCATCCCCATCATATGCCTGCTGGAACAGATGATGGGGGATCTCGGACACGACTCAGAGCGGACCCTGAAAATATCATTTCAGACATGTGTGCCTAGTATGCATAGAGCACCACCAACCCAGGAAGAGGAGGAGGTGGAAGAGGATGAGGAGGACATTGCAGGCATGGGAGAAGAGGAGGAAGGGGCAGAGGAGGATATTGAGGGTACATGGCATCCATCAACCCAAACACAAGGGGGCATGTTCCGTGGATGGCAAGACCAGGCGGAGGAGGAGGAGGATGACCCTGTGCTGCTGTTCGACCCCCAGGACTGTGGGTCCAGAATTACATCAGCTGTGGGTAGTTTGAGCCACATGACATCCTTCATGCAGGAGTGCCTAGCCAAAGATCCACGCATAAAACACAAAAAAACAAAGACTGGCGACTATTGGATTGGTACATTACTGGATCCACGTTACAAGCCTAAGATACAACAACTCATCTTGCCCCAATAGAGGGGACCCAAAATGCAGCACTACCAAGAAGTGCTTGTAAGGGACTTGTGCTCAGCCTTTCCAGCTGGCAGCAGCAGCAGCAGCAGCTGGGATCCCCATGGGAGTTCCACCAGCCATGGGAGCCAAACAACTGCTTTAAGCAGCATGGGTGGCAGCAGCAGTAGAGGTCGTCTAAGCCTAACTATGCAGGCTTTTTCTCAGCGGAAGCAAGCTGCCAGTTGTGCAGCAATTGCCAATGACACTGAGCAGCTGTACCCAGTCATAGTGAAGGAATACGTGAGCTCTGCATGGGACATCTGCAACCTGCAAAGCCAGGACCCACTGGGCTACTGGGTATCCAAGCTTGAGCAGTGGCTGGAGCTGGCAGAACATGCCATTCAGATCCTTGCCTACCCAGCAGCAAGTGTGTTATCTAAAAGAGCGTTCAGTGCAGCTGGGGGCGTACTGAGTGACAAACGGATTCGGCTTTCTGCAGAAAATGTCTACCGAATCACTTTTATTAAAATGAATATGGCTTGGATCAGCAATGACTTTACCACCCCTCTCTGCAGATTGTACTGATTAGTCGTCAACTGCTGCACGGACATCAAGATGGGAAGAGCACGTTCACAGCCTTTCGGCATCTCCAACTCCTTTCCCTAGTGGCCCTCTACCTCTACTCTTTCTCTGAGGTGTATAACTTGATATGGAGCTGTGTAACTGGCAAATATTTTTTTACCGAGCACCCCCCTCAGGGCCCTCTGCCTTTATCTACTTTGAGGCCTATATCACTTGTAATGGCTGCCCAGTACCTGACTTTAGATGCCAGAAACTAATGCCGTCCACACTCCGTCTCAGAGACCACCACCTCCTCCACCTCCTCCTGCTGTAAATGATGCTGCCACCTGTTTAGTACCTGACTTTGGATGCCAGAAACGAATGCCGTCCACACTTCGTCTCAGAGCCCACCACCTCCTCCTCCTGCTGTAAATGATGCTGCCGCCTGCCCAGTACCTGACATTAGATGCCGGAAACTAATGCCGTCCACACTCCGTCTCAGAGCCCACAGCCCCCTCCTCCTGCTGTAAATGATGCTGCTACCTGCCCAGTACCTGACTTTAGATGCCAGAAACTAATGCCGTCCACACATCATCTCAGAGCCCACCACCTCCTCCTCCTCTTGTTGTAAATGATGCTGCCACCTGCCCTCACTACCCAACTGTAGATGCGAGATACGTATGCAGTCCACATTTTGTCTCAGAGCCCACCACCTCCTCCTGCTGTAAATGATGCTGCTGCCTGCCCAGTACCTGACTTTAAATGCCAGACACTAATGCCGTCCATACTCCGTCTCAGAGCCCACCACCTCCTCCTCCTGATGTAAATGAAGCTGCAACCTGCCCAGTACCTGACTTTAGATGCCAGAAACGAATGCCGTCCACACTCCGTCTCAGAGCCCACAGCCTCCTCCTCCTGCTGTAACTGATGCTGCCGCCTGCCCAGTACCTGACTTTAGATGCCGGAAACTAATGCCGTCCACACTCCTTCTCAGAGCCCACCGCCTCCTCCTCCCAGTCCCCAGCTCTAGATGCCAGACTGGACTCCAGCTCAACAGGGTTTTTTTTCCCCGCTGGTTCCTCCAAGCACAATCCCTTTCATGTGGTTTTGCTATATAGTAGGTAAGTACAGATGGAATCTCCCTCATTCCTATTCCTGAAATCGAGGATGAAGATACGGAACATGTTTTTGTTCATCCAATCATTCAGGAAACTGGTAACGAACGCATGCGACGAGTTATAGTTTGGTCTGAACATCTGGATCGAGAAATTACATATAAAGTCGCTGCAGAAAATGTGAGTTTCCAGTCTCGGATTTTCTTTTTTACAGATGAATTTGACGACCTTTATATTCAGCTGTCACAAACTCTAATCTTCTTTGTAGAAAATATAGGGGTAGATAGATAGAAAGATCTGCTGGCTGGTTCCCTCCATTGTCAGCCATTACCTCATCCCAATCAGGTAAGTGCTGAATTATTTACTTTATACATTACCCTAATAAGTGGTATCTTTTTTTGCAGGGTGGGCAAATCAAATTTGCCATATCCCATATTTAGATATCACTGGGCCCTGCAAAGGTAAATATTGGTTAGTCTGCTTTTGTCAGAGGGAAGAGGGCTGCTCACTTATGTACTAAATTCTCAAATGACAAATAATTTTTATTCATAATGGATATGTACACTAGTGAGATGCACACATAGAGACAAAAAAAAATTAGCATAGAGTAGATAAAACATAAATATACACATATATACACACATCAAAGCACACCCACAAACCCAATGCACACAAATGCATACACACTTACATCTAAACACAATCAAGTTATTAGTTAAGGTCTAATATGAACACACATCCAACATTAGAAGAACGATGACTAGCATCAAGTAGTGTAGCGCAGTGTAGATTAGAGTAGGTCCTGCCCTTAAGAGTCTACCTTGTAGTGAAGGGCAGGCTTATAATCATTTGGCCGGAAATGTGTCACAGAATGGGAGACGCAATCATTTCTCGCCAGTGACTTTCATTATTGGCCAGATGATTAAACCAAAGGACTTGATCAGGTCTGACACAAAATAGAATAAAATGTTAAACATCCGGCAATAGGCTTCTCAATATAACATTAAAGTAAAAAAAATCACATAAATGAATTATTGTTTACTATGTTTTTTATTTGTTTTTTTTTTAATTTGCTATTCTCCAATCAAATATAAATGGCACATATTACTGATACTTTGTATTTATTACCTCCCCCACAAGCATTCTAATTCTGTCCATATTTCCACACAAAAAGCGTTTTGCCACCTGCCCACTGCCCAGTACCCAGCTCTAGATGCTAGACTAGACTCAAGCTCAATAGGGTCTTTTTGCGCCATTGATTCCGCCAAGCCCGTTCCCTTTCATGTGTTTTCGATACATAGTAGGTACGGATTGGAATCTCGCTCATCCATTCATGTCTCCGTTAGCTACTGCCTCTACACTGGCAATATAGGTGATGGCTTTACATTGCAATGCCCTCCTTTCTCTGTCTCAAGGCCCACCACCTCCTCCTCCCAGTACCCAGCTCTAGATGCCAGACTAGACTCCAGCTCAACAGGGTCTTCTTTCCCCGCTGATTCCTCCAAGCCCAATCCCTTTCATGTGGTTTTGCAACATAGTAGATAGGGACAGATTGCAATCTCGCTCATTCATTCATGCCTCCATTAGCTACTGCCTCTACATTGTCCATAAAGGTGATGGCCTTCTGTTGTAATGCACTCCTTGTTCCGTCTCAGGGCCCACCGCCTCCTCCTCCTAGTACCCAGCTCTAGATGCCAGTTAACAATGCCATCCACACTACTCAGGGCCCACCGCCTACTCTTCTTGCTTTTACTGCTGCTGCCTGCCCACTGTCCAATACCCAGCTCTAGATGCCAGACTAGACTCAAGCTCAAAAGGATTTTCTTTCCCCACTAATTCCGCCAACCCCCATTTCCTTTCTTGTGCTTTCACTTGATGGCAGGCCCTGAGACGGAGTGTGGAAAGCATTAGTAACTGGCATCTAGAGCTGGGTGTAGTGCATCTTTAATGACACCCCAAAGTGTGTAATCTGAAATTTGTGATTGAATGTAGAAGGCCAAATCTTCGGTAAAATCGGTACCACACTTTATCGTACTGAATTTCTGTGTATGTTAAACCAGAACTGGGACGTGGGACAGCAGTTCCTCTGTATATGTTGGGGGGATGAGATGTGAAACACCGGTATATTTAATGGGAACCGAGAGGTCCTGGATGACCACATTGAGCCATGAAGTTATTGAGCTCAGCAGACGTCTGGAGACTTCTACACAATAAGTATGTGGCCATCCTGGGAGACTCCATTCAAAGATCCGTCAACAAGGGTCTTGTGTAAATACTGCAGAATGATTACTTTCGGACTGAGAAGCAGCTGAAAGGGAAGGGTGACATGTCATTTGCAAACGACACATTGGGAGATTTCTGGCTGAAATGCACAATGCCATAATTTAACGCCAAGTGCGTCATTACAGAACTGACCACCAACTTGTACGGTTCTATTTCCTGACCCGTGTTTCTTCGAAGTACATAGAGAACGTGCTGGCCAACTTCAAACATGGACCTTAGCCCGACATTGTCATAATCACCTCGTGTATATAGGATGATAGCAGGTATCATAATGAGCAATCAGTCACTGCAAATGTACAAAACCAACCTGGACCACCTGTTTATTCGACTCACCGAGGTGCTGAGCCCCAAATGTCTGGGGATATGCAACACGTCCATGTCTGTTGGATTCAAAGCTGGTGAAGTGCTAGAGTACCACATTCCTAATGTGCGCTGGGACATCATAGAAGGGAATTTCTACAGGGCCACACTGGCAGATTTCCACAAACTGGATGTGATTGACATGCACTTCCACTTACGCTTTGACCTGTGCTCCACGGTTAAAAATGCCACCCACTCGGATCAGCTGGCTCATCGGAAGTATACCTGCATCCTGATGACTCATATTGATCAAGCCTAGGCCGTGCAGCAGGAAGAGCAGGAAGAGGCTCTGAGACGGAGCGTGGACAGCATTGGTAACTAGCATCCAGAGTTGGGAACTGGGCAGGAGGCATCAGTTACAGCATGAGGAGGAAGCGTTGGGCCCTGAGAAGGAGCAAGGACGGCATTAGAGGTTGAGGCCATCACTCATATGGACAGTGACAAAGCTGTAGCTATTGGGGACATGAATGGATCAACGAGATTCCAATCCGTACCTACTATGTAGCGAAACCACACGAAAGGGAACGGGCTTGGCGGAATCAATGGGGCAAAAAGACCCTATTGAGCTTAAGTCTAGTCTAGCATCTAGAGCTGGGTACTGGGCAGTGGGCAGGTGGCAGCAGTAAGAGCAGGAGGAGTAACACAGCCATACACACTATGTCTCAGGGCCTGCCGCTTCCTCCTCATGCTATTAATTGCTGCTGCCTGCCCACTGCCCAGTACCCAGCTCTAGATGCCAGACTAGACTCAGTCTCAACAGGGTCTTCTTTCCCCGCTGATTCCGCCAAGCCTGTTCCGTTTCATGGGGTTTCGCTACATAGTTGGTACGGATTGGAATGTGAAGGAAAGCCAGAGAGATGTTTTTTAAATATGTGTGACCTTCACAAAAGACAACAAAATCTTGCTTACATTTTTTTTTTTTTTGATTCTGCCCTCAATTGAATTTTTTAGAACAAAATAAATATATAAATATGAATATACAAACGTTAAAATATAAAAACGTTTTAAAAATATATGTACATCTTTTTGAACAGAACAATTTTTTGGGAGGGGGGTTTAAAACCTGTGGTGCCTGGGCATATCCCGTGGAGGGGTCATCCTGAGCTGACACTTCATGGCAGACAACCTTCTGGGTGAAGAAAAACCAAAGAATATATTAACCGGAAGAGTTTGTGGAAAACATGTAAGAAAAGTACTGTCCTTGTAAAAACCGAAAAAGTAGAAACTTACCAGGAGGATGTCTGCGATGTCGCCGGGGTGGGGATGGAACCTCCTTAGGGCTAGCTGCCTCCATCGATCTTGAACTGGCTGTGTGGAAGAAGACAAAAAAATTAGAGAGGAGAAGTACTGAGTGAATGTAATAGTATCATATGCAGCTAGTTCTTAAATTGCACAGTGCTGAATAATGCAAGTTATACCTCATCAAGTTATGACAATGGAACTAAAGTGATGCAGTTTTTTCTCAGTGAGAGTTGTGGGTTTTCACAAGGGACACACCTGTCACTTGGCTAGTGGCTAGTCATACACTCATAATGATACTTTTTGCAGCTAGGCCTAAAAAACGATATCCTAGTTTATATTCATGGCCCTAAAGGAATGTTCAAAATATATAAAATATAGAAATACTTACATTCAGATGAGGAACTTGTATCCTCTGGAGGAGGTGGTGGCAAGGCCACTCCAATAGCTGTAGATGAAAAATAAACAACATCAGTAAAAGTGGGTGGGCCAGACTAAAGTAGATATTTGTTAAGTTTAGTCAAGGATAATAAATTATTGCTTTCTAACTGATACTTTTGGCCTATGTCCAAAAATTGGGCTTAAACATTTTCCAGTAAGGTACAACATACAGCTCATGACTATTTTAATTCATGCTAGCCAATAACCTAGAAAGAACCTTCATTTTATGCAGGAATTAATTCTGCCTAATCCTGACTGGAAGCTACATGAAATCATGGTCGATATTTGGATTTGTAAGTAAAAATGGTGAAAGTATTGTGTGAATGTGTTTTCGAAAAACATTTTGAGCAAAAAGATGATTGGAAGGTTAGCTTACAGGCAATGTCCTTGGCCTCGGCCGCCTCCTCTCCCTCATCTTCGAACGCAGGCTCCTCCTCCGTGGCGGACTCCTGCAGGATGAGCTTCTCCTCTTCAAAGGGCTCCTCCTCCACAATGGGCTCCTCGTCCACAACAGGCTCCTCCTCTGCGACGGGATACTCCTCCGAGGCGGACGACCCCTTCACAACGGATGCCCCTCCTCTACGTCCTGTGGGATAGCCAACCGCCTGAATGGGCGCTCTACAATCAGCAGCCGGAATGATGGAGAGTTGGCTGTAATACAAAAACAAAAAAACACACACAAACAACCAAAATTATTAAGGGTAATAAAATCTAGTAAGTGATAAACTAACAGTTCAGACAATACTATTTTCCACAACCCAATAGCATTCTAAAACACCGCATCTTAACAAGAGGAAAGACAAAATACAATATTTACCAGACAGGATTTGGTCCCCCACTTCGCGGAGGAATTCCGGTCTCCTCCACTCCAGGTCGCTCAAAGTATGTTGGATATGGCTCACTGTTGCCCACATACCTGCAGGGATCCATAGCCTGTCTGCCAGCCTCTCCACAATCGGGCGCTTGGCATAAATGGACGGCTGCCGATCATACTGCCACATAAGCATTGTCTAAAGAAAAAGACAAACAAAATGTTATTTTTATTTTTTAATACAAACACCTCTTAAACACCCAAAAATATAGATGACTGATTGATTTTCTGGAGCAAATGGACATTGTTTGCAATTGTGAACCGTTACAAATGTGTGAAAATATGTGTATGTGTATACTATTACTAAGAATCTTCAGAATTCCACCACACAAAGCTAAATCATAGCTACATCATTGTAAACAAAATACTTTGGCTCCTAGATGCAAACTCTCTTCGTCCTTTTTTAGTTTGAGTTAAGCATAAGTGCCAGACATACTTACAATTTAGGTGAAAAATATAAGTACAGTTGCAATATGTCCAAAAATGCAGCACATTTATATTTATTTGATTGCCACAGGAAAAACAACAAAAAAGGGGGGAAATTTTGCGGTCTCATTTTGCGGTCTCATCTATCCAGAAAACATTCTCCCAGAAGGCTTCCACTGTCCTCCGGACAAAGATAATTTCCAGGCTGGTGTGATAGCTAGGAGGCTAATTAGTGTTCTTCAAATGATCTACCTCAGATTGAGTTTAGGGGGGTAGAATCATGAATCAAGATTTTTCGTAACCGTACATACACACACACACATGTAAATATGTGCATGTACATAGTTGTCAACAGCCAACTTTAAGTGGGTTCAGCACATGGCTGCCATGCCTCCTCCTCTACCCGGCTCTCATCCGCAGCTCTAATCCATTGAAAGCACAATAGAGAGGCCGCTACATTCTCAATAGTCATCCATGCAGGGGATTCCAGCTGCTGATAAGAGCTGGGCAGTGAGAACAGCGCAGCTAGAATGAGATGGGGACACAGGCTGTCCCTCCCCCATTCTATAGCTGTGCTGTGGCTTCTATATAAAAAAATACTTGTGAAAATATATCCACTCTGTGGGCATGTGTAATGACGTCATCGGCACATTGTGATAGCTGTGTGTGGGAATGCTGCATGTCATATTCTGCAGCCTTACAACTTTCTGTACAAGCACAGAGGACCCTCATTATTAATAGTCCCAAAATATCTCCAAAATCTCAGCCCACCAGATTTCAAGCATTTGAAGATATGGGTATCCCAATTGAAAACACTATTGAAAATCCTACATTGGGAATGCATTTTCAAAAGCAAGTGTGCCTAGGAGTCTTTAATTGAAAAAGTGGACCCCCGGGCCCACTTACATAGCAAGTAGCAAGTCTCCCCCACTTGAACCTACATTTTCTGGTTTATGGCACCTCACCATTTCCAAAAAAATTGGGTTTCCTTGAAATGTAGGTAAAAATTTAGGGGTAACACCCCAATTCTCCTTGCTAGGTAAGTGGCCCAGGGAGGGCATAAATGGCCCTTTTCACTTTTGGCCTCCTAGATGCACTTGCTTTTGAAAGAGCAACAACCTACAAGAAATGTGGTTAAGTTGTAGCTAGTAGGATCCTTGGTGTACCCTCAAAATTTCAAGTTGTTACAAACAAGGGTTTAGGATATCTAAAGGATTAAAGACGGTGAGTTGTTAGGCTGATGAATATGACAAGCAGCCTTAACACACATTTAAATGTGCATGCATGCTTTATGCATCAAAACACATTTAAATATGCATGCATGATGCATCAAAACACATTTAAATGTGCATACATAAAAAATACATACATACATACATGCATGCATGATGCATAAACACACATTTAAATGTGCATACATGCATGATACATCACAACACATTTAAATGTGCATGCATGGACATGCAACTAAAAAGAACCCCCCACTCAAAAAAAAAAAAAAACACCTGAATAATAAAATGCAGGTCCCTCTCTGAAAACAATGGGCACGGCATGTTGTTAATGCAGATATGTCCAGATGTGGCCTGACCAATGCTTTGTAGAGGGGCAGGATTATGTCTCTATCTCTGCAGTCTTTTCCTCTTTTACTACAAGAAAGTACTTTAGCATTAGATATTGCAGCTTGGCATTGCATGCTGGTATTAAGTCTATAGTCTACCAGAACCCCCAGGTCCTTTTCCATTTCTGACTCCCCCAAATGTATTCATCCTAAATAGTATGAAGCATGCATGTTATTAGCTCCCAAGTGCATAATTTTACATTTATCTATATTAAATGTCATTTGCCACTTGGCTGCCCAATCAAACAGTACATCCAAGTCTGCTTGTAGATTATAGACATCCTGTATGGACTTAATTCCTTACATAGTTTGGTGTCATCTGCAAACACAGAAATGGTACATTTAATCCCAAACTCTATACCATTTATAAAGATGTTAAACAGTAAAGGTTCCAACACTGAACCCTGGGGTACACCACTAATAACCTTAGACAATTCAGAGTATGAATCATTAATTACAACTCTCTGGATGCAGTCTTCAAGCCAGTTCTCTATCCATTTACAGATTCACTTTTCTAAACCTATTGAAAAAAAAAAGTGTTTAGTAGATCTAACTTTTCTTTATCTCCAACCCAGCGGCATCCGAACAGTCCCACCCAATCATCAAACTTCACAGTCACTTCCTAAACACTCCCATCCAATCATCACACTTCATACTCTCCTCCACAACACTCCCGTCCAATCACCAAACTTCACCCTCTCCTCCTCAACACCCCCACTCAATAGCCAAACTTCACCCTCATTTTTTTACTTCAATTCACCCACTTCACGCACTCCTCCTCAACACTCTCACCCAATCTCAAAATGTCACCGTTACTTCCTCACCTCTCCCACCCAATCTCAAAATGTCACCGTCACTTCTTCAACACTCCCACCCAATCGCCAAACTTTAGTCACTTCCTCAACACTTCCCCCCAACCATCAAGCTTCACCGTCTCCTCCTCAGCACTCCCAGCCAATTACCAAACTTCACCATCACTTTCTAAACACTCCCACCCAATCACCGAACTTCACAGTCACTTCCTGAACACTCCCACTCAATCACCAAACTTTATTGTCACTTCCTAAACACTCCCACCCAATCACCAAATTTCACCCTCTCCTCCTCAACACTCCCACCCAATCACCAAACTTCACCCTCTCCTCCTCAACACCCCCCACTCAATAGCCAAACTTCACCATCATTTTTTGAACACTCCCACCCAATCACCATATTACATTGTCACTTCCTGAACACTCCCAAAAAATCATTGAACTTTATTGTCACTTCCCCATCACTCCCACCCATTCATCAATTTTCACCCTCTCCTCCTCAACATTCCCACCCAATCACCAAACCTCACTGTCACTTCCTGAACATTCCCGCACATTTACCAAACTTCACAATCACTTCCCACCCTCTCCTCCTCAACATTCCCACCCAATCACCAAACCTCACTGTCACTTCCTGAACATTCCCGCACATTTACCAAACTTCACAATCACTTCCACCCAACTTCACCGTCACTTCCCCAATACTCCCAGCCAATCTCCAAACTTCAATGTCACTTCCTGAATATTCTCACCCAATTACCAAACTTCACCCTCTCCTCATCAACGCTCCCATCCAATGGCCAAACTTCATCATCACTTCCTCAACACTCCCACCCATTCATCAAACTTCACTCTCTCCTACTTAACACCCAATCAACAAATTTCACGCTCTCCTGAACTTCACCATCACTTCCTGAACACTTCCAACCAATCAATAAACTTCACTCTCCCTTCCTAAACACTCCCATCCAATCACCAAACTTCACAGTTACTTCCTCAACACTCCCACCCAATCACCGAACTTCCCTGTCACTTCCTGAACCCTCCCACCCAATCGCCAAACTTCACCGTCATTTCCTCAACAATCCCACCCAATCGCCAAACTTTACAATATTTACTTTTAGTTGGTCCAGAGGAAGGCAAAAAAAACCCTGGTACAATTTGCTTCAACGGGAAAAAAATTCCTTCCTGATTCCATGAGGCAATCGGATGTTCCCTGGATCAACAGTCACTGTTATTTTTACTTTAAAGCCCTAATACCCAGTTATGTTCTGTGCTTTTAGAAAAGCATCCAGCCGATTCCACATTTTCACCAACTTTACAGTGAAGAATTCCTGTAGAATTCCTTCCTTCTCCGGAGCTTAAACTTCTTTTCCTCCAGACACAAGGAGTGCCCTCTTGTTCTTTAATCTCAAAGTGAATAATGGGGAAGAGAGTTCACTATATGGACCATTTTTATATTTATACAGGGTGATCACTTCTTCCCTAATACGTCTCTTCTTCGGGGAGACTAGATTCAGATCAGCTAATCTCTCCCCATAGCTGAGCTCCTCCATTCCTTTTATTAATTTAGTTGCCCTTCTCTGCACTCTCTCCTTTTTGTGAATTGGTGCCCAAAATGCTACGCATTTGCATGCACGCCTACGGTATGCATATCAATACTCGCATGTAAACAGCCGGGTTTTTAGCTCATAAGTACGCGCATACCACTAACGTGCTGGTTTAGGCCTTTGTACAGATTTTAAACTTTTTTTTTTTTTTTTTTTTAATCTGTAAGATCAGACAAAGGTTAACTACCTGCAAATAGATCACATCAAACACCCAAAAATGTTTTAACTCTTTGTGAACCTGAAAATATTAGGACATTTACAAATATACTTATTCCTCAGCTGCTATATATGTTTGAAACATTGGAAGATATCAGACCTTTGTATGTAGTTGTTGTGTAACAAAATTTTTTTCAGTAAAGACTGGCGTGTATGCATTATTTACCGCAGCTTGGCAGTGTAAGCAACTAGAGGTGGATTCCTCCTTTAACCAGAAGCAATATCATCCATGAATGTTGCTTGTAGCCAGGCCCATGACATCAGAAATTTTAGGAACAAATAGGCAATCTTTTCAATTTGAAGCATGTGAAGCAATATGGTCCAAAAAGCCATATTTGCCTATTTCCTCCTATAATTTATTTTTTCCATGTATATCTACACACATCTAAATGCATACATAAATGTTTTGCTTTATGTGCACTCATGTCTATACATACATGCATAAGTGCACATGAAACAAAACAAGCAATATACACAAAAAAATAACTTACCTAAATGAGGACTGTGCAAAAAGTGTTGCACATTTTTCAACTGATAAAACACAGTTCACGTGCACAAAGCAGGTCCGCCTTGGCACACAACTATGCACATCAAACAACTGAGTTTTAACAAGACAATTGTGCTGTTGGTAGCCTTTCAAACAATTCAGAGAAAGGAACAGCCTAAAAACAATCACAATTGACTTTATAAACTGTATGTCCTGGGAGATTGGAAAGGAGATCACATAAACCCCCAAAAAACAAACAACTTTATTCAAAAGAAACATTTGCTAAAAGGTTACATTAAAACTTTAAAAAACTACAAAAAAACACATACACCACTAAATTTACATGACAACAAAATTAAAAAGAACAAACAAAACACATGTAAACCCACACTTTTTGTATCAAATATTTTTAAACAAATAAATACTTAAATAAATAAATACTTTTTTGTAAAAAAATATTCAATTAAATTAAAAAATCAAATAAAGTTGGAGGATTTTTTGTTAAAGTATTTCCTATATGTGTGTTTATATATATATATATATATATATATATATATAATTATTGTAGAATATAATTATATATGTATCTAAATATATATTTTAAATAAATAGGCTGCACACATTACTATATATTTTATATATATATATATATATATATATATATATATATACATATACATACACACACATATAGACATATAGGAAATACTTTAAAAGTATTTCCTATATGTGTGTGTGTATGTATATATATATATATATATATATATATATATATATAAATATTGTAGAATATAATTATATATGTATCTAAATATATATTTTATAATGCTTATTGGGTTGGTAAGTATTTTTTGAATGCAATATTTTTTGGGTCATTTTTTAAATTATTTTGACTTTATATGGAAGTGTGGATTTACATGTGTTTTATTTGTTCTTTTTAATTTTTTGTCATGTAAATTTAGTGGTGCGTGTTTTTTTTTTATGTTTTTTAAAATTTAATGTGACCTTCTAGCAAATGTTTCTTTTGAAAAAAGTAAAATGTCGTCATTTGTTTTTTGGGGATTTGTTTTTATGTGATCTCCTTTCTAATCTCCCAGGACATACAGTTTAAAAAGTAAATTTTTTGAAAGGCTAAAAACAGCACAATCGTCTTGTTAAAACTCAGTTGTTTGATGCGCATAGTTGTGCGCTAAACTTCAGGAGTATGTAGCGCATAGTTGTGCCAAGGCGGACCCGCTATGTGTGCGTGAACTGTGTTTTATCAGTTGAAAAATGCACTGCACTTTTGCACAGTCCTCATTCAGGTAAGTTTTTATTTTTTTTTTGTGTATATTGCTTGATTCGCTTCATGTGCATTAATGCATGTATGTATAGACATGAGTGCACATATACATAGAAAAGAGAAATTATAGGAAAAAATAGGGAAAGAGGGCTTTTTGGACCATATTGCTTCACATGCTTCAAATTGAAAAGATTGCCTTTTTTTTGTTCCTATGAGTTCTGATGTCATGAGCTTGGCTACAAGCAACATTCATGGATGATATTGCTTCTGGTTGAAGGAGGAATCCACCTTATGTGCTTCCACTACCACGCTGAGGTGAGTAAGTCAATATATATAGTGGGCAAAGGTCTAAAATGCATTCAAACCTGCAGAAACACCCTCAAGGGATGGAGAAGCAAGAAAATTGATTTGGCCCTGGAATAGTTTGATAAACTAGTACTATTTGTTTTATGTAAACACCTTAATAATGCATTCACTCCAGTATTTAATGAGCATTAAGTTAAGCAACAACATAACAACACAACATCTGCTCTTTTCTAAGAGTGCCTGACCCTGCTTGTGGGCTTGGCAATCAATGTAATCTGATGATGTGCTTGGCAACTGACTGGTGCGTCCGTACGCACATTTTATTGATAAATCAGGCCCTTTGTATCTACTTTGTTTCATTCCCCTGCAGATCAAATGGAAGAACTTCCAACTGTATATGATGTCAGTTAAACCACCCTCACAGGTAAAATTTTTTTTTAAATGTAACATTATTTTTCTTTTTAATCCGAGTGATTAAATTTTTTTGTAAGTAACTTTGTAATGCCTTCTACCACAATAAGAACCATATTTTAATGTAATTTTAAAGTGGACAAATGATAAAATTATTCTACATTTTATGCTGATATTGTCCCATGTAAACCATATTTTGGAGTAGATATACATACAAAATCTCTGCTAGGATTTGCTCCTTTCTCCCCCTCTATTGTGTATTTTTTCACAAAGAAATTAGTTATATCACCCTACCATAATATGTCTGATTGCACCGTTGTGTTAGTTTATAAGCCGTACTCCATAGAACTTTAAACAGATATATGCAATTTGCAATAAATAGTATTATTAGGTTATGTTTGTAATACAAACAAACTGTTCTGGATATACTGGATATAAGTGGCCAGAGGTGCACAAAAGAATGATTGACATGTGTATTTCAGGTCTTTGATGCAATTGAAACCTAAAAACACCTTTATTTTCAACAAGGATTTACTTTGTATTGTGTGAAGATAGAGAAAAGGGAGGACGTGGCTGCTGAGAAAATAAGCATCTTGTGGTTCAGCATCAAAGGTAGTGCAGTAAGAAAAAGACTTTGATATTTGCTCTAATTGTTCTCTTTGTAATTTCTGATTTTAGAAACTGCAAGTCAGATGAAAGTAGTATTTTGTAACTGCATCTTAAACTTAGACTAGTCACCACAAGTTTCTCTGCAGGTCGGCAGGCAACCCACTGCATTTTTTTGTTACTTGGCAGCTCTTAGCAATATATTTTTGATCTGCTTTAGACTAAAGTATATACACATCAACATCAATATAAGACTGACACTGTTTTTTTCTTAACGGTCCTTTTATTAGAAAAAGGCGAGGCTGTCACTAGTATATTGTTCCTATAAATCTGGCCACAATTGGCCAGTTTTCAAATGGGATAATACAGAAGATTGTACTTGGTGAGTTGCTACTTTAATGTCTACATTCCTCCCCCCCCCCCCACCACCCCACTTATCTAAACCTCAATACTGCTGTCATGTGCATAAAATTTTTATTATTAACTTGTATTTATATAGCACTGACATATTATGGAACACTTTACAAAGTCCACTGTCATATGATTTTATGAACATTTTCACAGTTTATCAAACCCAAATACTAAAGTTTCGTCAGTCTGGAATATTTACATTGTTAAATTAAAAACAATTAATGTGAACAAATATATAAATATGCATTACAGTCTTCAGAGTAGATGTGCAGTAATTGAATTGAATTATTTACTTTTATATTTGTTCCTTGCTTTGTTAAAAATATTGTTTGTCACAAAAAAATATGCAACTTTTGTCATAAGCAAAGATTATACATGGGTAAAAATTTCAAATTTTATTTATTTGTGCAATAGCTATATTAACCTATACAGGATGTGGTGGCATTAAACTTCCAGAATTTACTAGTTACTACCTGTAATCTGTTGTAAGAATTAACTTTGAAAATAGGACCATAGATAGAATATATTTTGTCTATTGTATGTCTTCCAAAGCTCACATAACTGCAGGCAAAACATTATTTAGCAATATAAACTCAACCACTCTCAGGAATTTCACAGAATATACAGAATTTGGGTCAAGAAAGTACTGCTGGTGACTCATTTAGGAAACTATACAAAACCGTATTTAACTCAACATCAATGAGAAAACTATTTTTCATTATCAGTTTGAATCTTATATCTTAAAGTAACAGCATTTATATATGTTGTGTAAGTTATATATATTTTCCTTAATTAAAACTTTCATGTACAAAATTATTTTGTTTAATACAAATACTTTTCATATTATGTAATATTTAACATTTTTATAAAAATAATTTTGGCTTTATGAACATACAAGTTTACATAGAATGCTTCATGTTTGTATCTAAGTTACAACATGCTTTACATGGAGGTTCACAAATAGGATCATAGAGCCTGATTCATCAAGCCTAATCAGAAGCCCGCTCGTGCACGCGTATTTGCGATTCGGAATCAGAGCCGGCAAACCTTTTTATCAACCAAACTTCAGCCATCGATAATATGCTGGTGTATTCTCCTGGCAGTTATCAAATCTTTAACCACCCAAGCGGTTAGCCCGACCTTGGTTCGGGGTAAGTAAACTTGCTACAATCGTTTACCCCGAACCAAGGTCGGGGTAGCTAAAAGTATAAACAAGCGTTATATTGCAATCCGATTGTCATACAACATTGCATGACAATTGGATTACAACTGAAAAAAAATACTTACCCTGTCCCTGCAGCTCCTCCAGGGACATTTTCCCTCTTCTATCTTCTCTCAGCGTGTGCGGTGATGATCTCCAGGGTTTCCCGGTGACGTTGCTGCATGCGTCGATGCGGGCGGGAAATTCAAATAACTTTGCATTGAACGCAATACAAAAAAGCTGTATTGAGTCCAATACAAAGAAATCTTTGTATAATATATATATAATTGTATTATATATATATTATATAAGCTACTTACAGGTCTACAATTTAAAAAAAATTTCATGAAAAACAGTGTACAGCTTTTGGTACAGAAATCTAGACATCAGTGAAACGCCCAGGTGGTTAATCAAAGAAGGAATCCGGCTAGCAAATGAAGGTGCGTGTACTGGCACTCGGCTACATACATACATGAAGTATGTCTCTAATTTCGGCCTCTAAATGCTGTGTAGCGGTTTCGCGTATGTCGGTGTTTCTAAAGCTGTTTTTTTTAGCTTGTCCAGTTCTTGCTTGGAAACCAAGAACATTTTCTCAGTAGATTCCATTATGAGCCACCGGTTCTATTAGCTATCAGGCTAGTGATTAAAGGTATTGCAAACCCAACGCAGATTCACAATGCGCCTCTTGCCTTTTCGGGATATCTTTTATCGCTTAACTTCTTTATAGCCTGCCTCCACCTTTTCAGTATATTTTTTTGGCACTCTCTAAGAGGCATCTTTCCTTTAGGATATTGAGAGCAATTTCGGCAATAGCGGATATCAAATCATTATTGGCGTTGCGTAAAATTGATTTTCTGACAGCCGGTTTTATCCTGACCGGCGCTTTTAAAAGATCCCAATTACGCCGTATCCTGTTAGACATCTTAACAGAAACCCCTTCGCCACCAAGAATGACCGGACTGTTGAGAAAACAACCCCGTTCTTAAAAGTAGTTTCTCAGGAGTGTAAGACCTCAAAAGCCTCTAAAAAGAAACATGTTTTTCCAGGGTACATTTGTCGCGCCAACATACTAACTTGTAATTTGTCACGAGGGCTCTTAAAAAGGACCATGTATTTAGTGTTTAAATTTATGGTCCTGCTTTTCTTACCCTGACAAAACACGTTTTGAACCAGGTACATGATGCTCAAATTTCTGTGTTGAACATATTTGGTAAATGCATTTTGCATTTCAAGATTATCACAAGCGGCCTCCATAAGATCATCACCAACTGCTAAATTTACCTTGTCAGGTGGGAATAAGGTATTGTCTGTAAAATTTTGAGGTCTTTTAAACTGTCAAAATTAATAAGTCCTGTGTTAGCTACATTAAGAGTTATACCCTTAACCTTCAATACAGTTTTCCCGGTGTTGAGTTTGTAACCGTATGTCTTTGGACCCGCAGACACAAACTCTGTAATGTAAGTGTCATCAGGTATTTCACTGGTCAGATCACTGAGAAAATCGCCCAAAGGTGGGTTCCTGTCACCCTCTTTACTTAGGAATTTGATGGAATCTGTGTCATGATACGCTCCTGCAACCTGTCTAGAAGAGTGTATAGCTCCAGTCTGGCATAGGCAGTTGTAAAACAGGCTATAAAAATGTTTGTGTTTTTGTTTACTGTGTAGCGCTCTTTTGCATATTTCCAATTGACTATAGCTGTCTCTTCATCCAGGAAATTAACCTCGAAGAGGTCATAAGATGGTACAAACGCTAATTTCAAAAGCTCATCAGGATCCGTGACTATACTGGTGCGCGGGAAGTTATACCGCTGACCAAACTTACCCCACAAAGAGTTTAGGAAAAGTTTTGAAATTTGTTTTTTTTGCCGGGTTCACAGCTATTTTGTCAGGGCGTAAAGGTACACCTTCTTTTTTCAAAAATTAGTCTACGTAATCCCTTTTCTCAGAATAATTTTTACACTAGGCCTGATAACCGGAAGCCTCCTGTTTATCCCTGAGGTGTAACTTGATGTACGGGGCAAACAGGTCGTCTGTTATATTCCTGAAATGCCAGATCTCGTACACATGACCTAACCTATAGCCTTTTTCCACCACTAAAACAAGTTCTGCTGTACACCATGTACCTGTCAGAGAGCGTTCTTCGTCGGTGTGGTTGCAGGTGTCTTTCTGGGAATTCAAAGCGCATGTATTACAAAGCGGGAACATTAGTTTTTTATTTAATTTTACAGGTAGGACAGGAAAAAGCAAATCTCTGGGCGGTTACACTTTAAGTTTGGCAATGCCAAAGTATTTTTTGATGTGTCCGAAATGATTAAAAATTATTTCTGGGTGACCTACAGGATATGTTTTAGTTTTATTAACAAAAGGGTACAAATTCGTGAAATCGTAATAATGCACTGTTTCACCAGGCTGAATTTTGTGATAAAGTTTAATAGCGTTAGTTCGGCCACCATAAAGAGCATCACCGGGGTCCAGTGGTATTGGGAACTTCATTTTAAGGAGAAAGTCTTTGACCCTTTCATTGCTTATAGTCATTTGGCGCCATTCATGCTCCCACATGACACGGATTGTAAATCCGTATCTCTTCAGGTAGCTTTTATTGACTAAGAAAGCCTGGTACAGCTGTCCGTATGTAGATTTAGTAACCTTGTTGCTGTCACTCTCGTTATAACATAAAGGACAGCTGTGGTAAAAACACACCTGAAATTCAAAGGCTTTGTGTGTGCCGTTAACCAAAGCATAGCCGTCCAAAAAGTACTTCCCTACCTTCTTTTCACCCGCCCTTTAAGGCGTGTTGTATATGAATGTCTTCTGCATCCTCGATATACATGAGCCACTGGATAGCTGGTGTGGAAAATCGTTTCTGGGTCTTGTGATAATTATCCGCCGGTACAATGGCTATGGTCTCTGCGGGAAGGAATTTAAATCTGTACATAGCCATGCATACGCAGTCCAGAGTGATAAGCTGGAAGGGGTCAACGCATTTAGTGACTATTTTGTATTTCTTTTCACGCCTAAAGTATTGTCTTACTTTTTTTTTAGTCATAGACATAATCCTGTCTCTTCTCAAGACTTCCACATCCTGCTTGCAGTAAGCTTTTAGCTCTTCCTGAAAAATAAAGGTGTCATTTTTGTGTTTTTCATACCACACCATGAATTCTTTTTTCTCATCCGGCATCATGTAATCGATGCCCTAATACCGTGCGTTGGGTATCGGTCCTATGTAATTTTAATTATCTTCTGTATTGAAGAAATGAGGGAAATGGCCGTTGGTGCCAGAAAAGCCCATAGCTTCAGGCAGCTTACTGAGTTTCATAGAGTTTATAGAATCTATAAATCTCATTTTAAAATCATTAAGGGACACGCACATTAACCGCCCGCTTTGGTTTACAATTTCAATTTTCAGTTTTTCCTTGACCAACTCCTGTACAACAAAATAAGCGTCATACCTTCCTGCATTATGCACTATGAATGTGTACCCTGAAAACTTACCGCTGGTAAAAAACTGGACAAAGTCTCGCACGCAGGTTTTTCCGCTGAATTCCCAGGAAGTGTCACCGTATAATGTTGTTGCAAAAATTTAATTGGGTATGTGTGTACCTGTCTCTTGCATGCACTGAAAGTCATGGAAGATGTATTTCTCTGACATTTGTTTGGGTTTGTAAGGCTTCATGTAACACATATGCTCATCAAATTTGTCAAGATGAGCCCCACACACAGGCCAGGCGGTTACACCTATGTGTGTCCCCGTTGTCTATATATCTGTAACAAGAGCCACAAAACGTTTTTTTCTTACAAACTGCACCATCACTAGCTGCCAAATTTCTATGTATTTCAAAGCATTCATTTGAACGACAAAACACACGACAACGCAGGAACCTCGGTTGTTCACCCTGCTTTTCAACACAGTCTGTCCGATGACAGGCTTTGCAAAACTGATGACAGTCATGGCCATATTTATGGCCATAAACAGAGCAATATCTCTCACAAAAGAAATTGGCTCCAATAAATGCTTTCACGTTTTTAATACCGTAATAATGTTTTTCATGATGTAATATATAGACAGACTTTTCTCTGGCAGGACTGTCTGTATGATAATATCGCCAGTGGCCTCTGTTGTGATACAACACTTTAATTGTAATGTTTAAATAATTTTCAACCAGTACACTGTCGCTAAAAGAAACCAAATGAGCTTCAGGTAATTGCAAATCTTTGAGCAACTGCTGGGCCTTATCTAGCAATACTGCATCACTTACATCTGCCCCCTCCAAAATAGCGTACACACTAGCAGCCAGGCAAACATTAGTGTTGAAGTTGTTAAAATCATACAAATGTTTTTTTTTATAACCAATTATCCGACTATACACAACCTTCTGGTACAGCCGCTATGGTTCCTAATAACAATAACAACAAGTTTAGGAGAATTACCTGCTATGCATTAAGTATTGCTCTTTAAAGCATTAGTGATATTGTTCAAAAATGTTTCAGCGCTAAACCCCTCTCTAGACTGTCTTGATGAAAAAACAGAGTCAAACCTCTCACCGCCATCTAGTCTCAACTGTATAAAATCACCCAGTTCTGTATCCTTTAAAACCTGATCTAACAATGATTGTACAGCAGCGTGTATTGCATCAACAGCACCAAAAAATGAACGAATGACATCCAGATTAACAAATCTAAAGTGATCTTGTACAGCAAACTATTAAAATTCACGCTGTTGATGAAAAACATGTTCTAAATAAACTGTTCTATCGTCAAGGTCTTCAGAGGGCTCATTTGTAACGTCTGGGCAAATGGTCAGATTGATGCCTGTGATTTGTGCGAAAGCGGTCTGTATACATGGTCGGTAGACGGTGCGTTTGTGACCTGTGTGGTGTTTGCCTATTGCGGGAGCATGACGGCGTAACCGTTATGATACAACGGCGCCTCCTTTTTTTCCTAACATTTTTAGACTGCTTAGCTGCAAAGTACATTTTTATAGCCTGTTTTAATTTTATAGATCTTTCTCTCACCGGTATTTTTTGGTTTTTTAAGAGACTTGCTCCGCCAATCATTTCTAGTCAAATCTTACGTGCCATCTCTTTTTCAATAGCATCGAGATGTCTAATTAGCTTTGTGTATTTTTCATGCGCATTATGTATTTTCTGGGCGTTAATTTTGTTAGGGCTGTTGAATGTGATTTGTCTATTCAAAGGACGTGTTGGACGTGCTGCTGCATGCTGTTTGGCAAAAACCTGAAATGTCGTTTATAATGCACGCTGTCTCACCATCCTGTGGAGATCTCGGTTTTTGATCAGTAATTTCGGATATCGGTGATAACGGTTCTGATCGCCTGCAGCTTGATTTCTGTTTCTTTGTAACGCTTGACCACCAATTTTTGAAGCTTTGTCTTCTTTTTGCTGTCAATTTAAAAAGTTAACATTAGAAAAATCATATTAAGTATTTTAAATAGGTTCATTACAATAAAATAGCGTAAATGCTTTATTTCAACTTACGCGCGTTAGGACAATTGATAACCGGCCCTGTAGAATTTTCATTAAGTCAGCTGCCGCCTACGCTATTGCATGTTACTGATACGTCTATCGGGTCTGTATTTTTCATAATCCGCGCGACGCTCTCTAGCGTTGGAACATCTAAAATTAGAACATGAGAACATTATCACGAGCAATAAACATTTATAGCTATCGACACCTTTATTACAGAGAATGTCAGAGCATCTTACCGTTCATCTGTGGTTTCCTTGCACGTCCTCTAGGCACATCTGATGGATATATTTTTCTTTTCTTTACTGTGGGTTTTAAAAAGAGCATTAGAGTTAAAGCAGGCATTTAGCATTAGACTACATCAACAACACAGATAGGACCCATTGTGCCTTATGTGCTTTAGACCGCTCAAGCTCTTGATCTAATTTGGTGTTCGTTGGTGTTGCCAACACTTATGTCCTTTAGCCCTTTGCGGTGTTCAGAATTGCGTGTTTCCAACTCCACCGTGTCTAAAGACATGTTATTTTCCATAGTCGTTGCGCTATTCACAGTCCTTAGAAGGTTATCAGCGCTAGCTCCTAAAATTAGAACGTGGGAACATTATCACGATCAATATATATTAAGAAACATCAATACTGTTGTTATGTATACATCGGCAGCCCTTAGTGGTCATTTGAGATGTCGAAGTGCAGACTCCCGATTCGTCTGAAAGGATCAGCAAAGTAATATCTCCACAGACCGTCTGAAAGAGTTGTGCATTTTCGGGGTATGACACGGGTGTTTCAGGAATAACATCACACAACAGCATTTGGGAATCCGAAATGAAATCCCCGTAGATTGCGTTATCGTTGTAATAGGACATCTATAAAACACTTTTGAGCGGCGTAAATTTCATTCATTGTTGCAAAATATGAATAACTAAAGTCTAAAATTATTTGTTTTAAAATAATATATTTAAAGATATTAATTATTGAATAATAAAAATAATAATAATAGGCGGCTGTTGATAAAAATTGGTAAAAGTGTATTATAATCTTTTTCATAAAACGTTAAAATACATTAAGAGCGTGGAAAATTATCAAGCAGTTAAACCTAAGCATATTATGTATAAAATAATATAGACGTTAGAAAAATATGAATCATAAACGTTACAAAAAAAGAAGTGTTAGCTTGCTATCTTATGTGCATGAAACTAGTCGTCTGTGTTTTTAAAGACTGTGTACAAATAAATATGTATAAATTAATACCAATAAATCATAAAATTATAATTACTATCTGTTGATAGTTACAAAATTCTTTCAAACAAAATATTATATATTTTTACCTTAAACATGTTATCAGTAATGACATTCTGTTACACACAGTCTGTTTTGCCGCTCTCGTACAAAATATTATATATTTTTCCTTAATAATCATAATCGTAAAAAAAATGTAACGTGTAAATGTGGCAAAATATTATAGACTGTAGGAGTACTTTCAACACACTACCAATTTTAAAATTACAGTTGTGTGAATCACATGCCATCTGGGGTTGCAACAATGTAACTAATTAAAAACAAACATTACAAATAAATAAATAAACATATATATATATATATATATATATATTAACAATAAATAAATATCTTACCTTTTTTGAAGTAATAGCTTACTGTCTTCTCCTCTTAAAACTACTGGCCTGTGCTTTATTAGTCTGTTTACAGCATAGTAGCACGTGGTAGGAAGAGGGAGGGGGGTTGTGTTCTGCTGTGTCATAAATATGCGTATGTTGATCTCAGGATAACAAGGCTGCCTTGAAGACATTGGCCCTGATTTATGAAAGCTCTCCAAGGCTGTAGAGAATACACTTTCAGAAGTGAAGCTGGGTGATACAGCAAACATGGAATGGATCTGGTCCAGAATTAAAAACGTTTGCTAACAAATAGCAAGTGATTTTAAGAAATCGATTCTAAAAGGATCCATGAAATAAAACCATATACATATATAAGGCTCTAATATTGCGCATAATATAATACACATATTCACCATATACATATATAAGGCTCTAATACCCCGCATATTACAATACACATATAAAGATCTAATAGGATCCATGAAACTTGAAACTAGTTGCATGTGTTTTTATAAACTGTGAACAGTCTAACCACATGTGCTATGTCGGGGGTTACCTGGGGTGAAGAGGGGTCAGTAGCAGCTATACTATAACACATATAAAGATTTAAAAGGATTCACGAAGTAACACCATGTAGATATATAAAGATATAACAATCTGCATAATATAATACACATATAAAGATCCAATAGGCCCCCATCTAATAGGCTCCGTGAAATAAAACCATTTACATATATAAGGATCTAATAACAGCGTAATATAATATGCATATAAAGATCTAATAGGCTCCATGAAATAAGACTTATGTATGAAGATATATTAAACACATTATCAGTAAATACCAGTCCATTAAACCCGCCACACACACACACCCTGATAAGAAATGTACAGCCCCCAGCTGTGGATCACCCGATAACATGGATGCTTAGAAGACATTATGTAGGTAAGAAATATGCATGTTCAGCACCAGTAAATGACCATTTTAGTAATATCATACACATATATAGATCTAATAGGATCCATGAAATAAGACTCATGTATAAAGAACCAACAGTATCCCTGATATAATACACACACACACAATCTGCAAAAAAAATTTGTTTTTTAGCACTCCTGGGTTATTTATCTTTTGTAAGCACGTTAGTTTTCCAGAACTTGTGGGGTAATAAGCTCTTGTAAGCACGTTAGTTTTCCAGCACTTGTGGGGTTAATTAGTTCTTGTAAGCAAGTTAGTTTTCCAGCACTTGTATAGTTATTTGTCTCTTGTAAGCATGTTAGTTTTCCAGCACTTGTGGGGTATTAATCTGTTGTAAGCATGTTAGTTTTCCAGCACATGTGGGGTTAATTATCTCTTGTAAGCATGCTAGTTTTCCAGCACTTGTGGGGTTCATTATCTCTTATAAGCATGCTAGTTTTCCAGCACTTGTGAGGTTAAATATCTCTTGTATTTATGTTACTAGAGGGAGGGGGTGGAGAGTGGGTGGAACATAGGAGAGCTAGGGGAGGGCGGTAGGCTGGAGATAGGAGGGATGTGGGACGAGCTTGGGAGGGGCATGGGAGGTATAATGGGCAGAGTGGGCGGGGAAAGGGGTATGTTGGCCTGTCACTTTTAGTTTGCCGAAAAGTACATACCCTTTACTACTCTTGCCCAAATCTAAACTAAATTGCACTCTGCCCTAGTTTGGCAATGTGTTTTTGTAAAGTTTCACACAAAGGTCCAGCTCTTACACAAATATGTCTGCTATTTCATTTCCCAAACAATTAAAGTGTGCTTGCTATGACTTCAACTCCTAGGTTGGTTTGTCCAAAACATGATGTGCTGAAATATGTAATGCATTCATTGTAAACATATGTAAATACTCACGTGCAAAGACATTAGCAATAAGTTCATCCCTGACTCGATGGTCCTCTGCTATGCTTTGGGACTGGAGGCAGGATGTTGATGCACCTCTGGCTCGAGTTCCTCTCGAGCCAGAGTGCGTACAGAAGCTCACCACTGGGCCACGCCAAGCACATGTCCCAGGTATCACCATGGAGCAGGCACAGGTTATGCAGGACGCAGCATGCCATGATGACTCGGGCAGCTTTCCATGGTGCGTACAGGAGCTCACCACCAGGCCACGCCAAGCACACAAACCGTGCTTTTAGCAGCCCGATGGTGTGCTCCACAACTTGGTATAGTAAGTGTTCTGTGAATGCAGTGTAACACTGGAGTTTTTTTTACAGAGGTTGTTAAGGGTTGTGCTCTTTGGTCATTTTATTGCTTTTTGGTTGTTAGGAGACATTGTTACTACTGACTACCACACTGAAGTACTGTGAGCTGCGAAAATAGTAATTATACTAGGGCTTCTGGGAATATCCGAAAGTTAGTTCTTTCCCCATGCTCCCAATATTGTACAATATTTAAAAACTATTTGCTAAATAGGATGTTAGCACAAAATATGACATATATACAATATAGGTCAAAGCCTGGCATTCTGACAATGCAAAGGGACATAGCAACATAATAGGTGTCTTTAGGATTTTACTACTGTTAGTAGTGACAGTAACGACATTATACATTACCTATTAACCAGCCCTCAGGCATTTCTTCAGAGATGGATTTCTGGTAGAGGGCTGTCTGATGCAGGATATAGGCATCATGGCATGATCCTGGGAAACCTGTGCGTGCACTCATGATTTTCCTGTTGGCATCACAGACTATTTGTACATTCAGTGAATAATAACGCTTCTGGTTGGGAAGGGCGATTTCCTGCAGTTTAAGGGCCTGAATTTCCACATGGGTGCCATCGATGGCCCCCAAAACATTAGGAAATCCCGCTCGCCTGAAGAAATCCACCTTTCTCTTCCTCCACTCCTGAGCTGTTTGATGGAAGTGAATATATAGTGGGACAAGGTCCACAATGGCATTAATGACCTTCATAAAAACCCTGGAAACTGCAGGCTGGCTTAGTCCACAAATTAAGGCCGAGGAGGTTTGAAAGGAACCCCTTCCTACAATATACAGAGTGGCCAAGAGCCTGGTCATTCCTGGCACTGCCTGGCTTCTTTTGGTTTTTGGAGCAATTTTATCTTCCAGCAAGCTGTAAAGGTCATGGATGACCTGGTTGGGACAGGCAGAAACGCCTTTTGACATCCTGGTCACGTAAATTATCAAGGTGGCTATGCTCCAAGAAAACGCGTGGCTCCCGGACCCATCGCAAAGTTGAAGGTTGCTCCTCGGATTGTTGTTGTTGCTGCTTCTCCTCTGCAGTAACAAGCAGAGTTGTGTTTGATGCCACAAGAGCAGTGGTGAAGAGCAACTCTACGTCAATATCCTGCTCCATGACAACAACAAGCACAATCCTCCCCCCGGCGCACATTTAAGTGCTCATGAATGTACGCACGTAATGCGAATAAACCGAGCATAAACCTGCACACGTACTGTATCCCTATACATTTTCACAGAGCTTCTTAGCCATTCTGCATGCAAACCAAAAATTTACAAAGCCAAAAAAAACACACAAACCAGAAGGCTGCTACAAGAAAAACGAAAAGTAAGAATGCACAATTTTCTTTATTACTCCAAAAAATGTTTTTGGTGTGTTGTCTCATAACTCTTTTATTTTTTTACTTCTAGTAACATGGAGCCAAGGAGAATGGCCACCACCACCGTCGCTGCTGCCGGCATCACTGCTAAAAATGTTGTCTTTCTGGATTTTCTACCGTATCAGCTCAAGACTTTTGTTACAGTTACTGGCATAAAATATTCCAACAAAAGTTTCCGCTGATGAGACCAGAAAAGTTACACAACAACACAATGGAAGTACTAAAAGAAGTGTAAAATGCTGACTGTATGGACCATTTCAGGGAAGGGGAATTTTATGTCCTTGCTGACAGGGTTGAGTGTCGACTGTGTCCTGCAGTGTGTGGTTGCTGTGCAATGCATATACCTGCTTTAAGCTAAAAATGCCCTAGTTGTCATTCTCCAATTCAATAAATTTGCAGACTATTTGTAAACATAAAATTGACTGATAAAATGTGGTCAGATTTACAAAACCAACGTGTACAGTATATGTTTTATAAGCCTACACTTTAGATATACTTTACCCTTAAATAATATATATATATATATATATATATATATATATATATATATATATACACACACACTCATGGGTGCCATCGATGGCCCCCAAAACATTAGGAAATCCCGCTCGCCTGAAGAAATCCACCTTTCTCTTCCTCCACTCCTGAGCTGTTTGATGGAAGTGAATATATAGTGGGACAAGGTCCACAATGGCATTAATGACCTTCATAAAAACCCTGGAAACTGCAGGCTGGCTTAGTCCACAAATTAAGGCCGAGGAGGTTTGAAAGGAACCCCTTCCTACAATATACAGAGTGGCCAAGAGCCTGGTCATTCCTGGCACTGCCTGGCTTCTTTTGGTTTTTGGAGCAATTTTATCTTCCAGCAAGCTGTAAAGGTCATGGATGACCTGGTTGGGACAGGCAGAAACGCCTTTTGACATCCTGGTCACGTAAATTATCAAGGTGGCTATGCTCCAAGAAAACGCGTGGCTCCCGGACCCATCGCAAAGTTGAAGGTTGCTCCTCGGATTGTTGTTGTTGCTGCTTCTCCTCTGCAGTAACAAGCAGAGTTGTGTTTGATGCCACAAGAGCAGTGGTGAAGAGCAACTCTACGTCAATATCCTGCTCCATGACAACAACAAGCACAATCCTCCCCCCGGCGCACATTTAAGTGCTCATGAATGTACGCACGTAATGCGAATAAACCGAGCATAAACCTGCACACGTACTGTATCCCTATACATTTTCACAGAGCTTCTTAGCCATTCTGCATGCAAACCAAAAATTTACAAAGCCAAAAAAAACACACAAACCAGAAGGCTGCTACAAGAAAAACGAAAAGTAAGAATGCACAATTTTCTTTATTACTCCAAAAAATGTTTTTGGTGTGTTGTCTCATAACTCTTTTATTTTTTTACTTCTAGTAACATGGAGCCAAGGAGAATGGCCACCACCACCGTCGCTGCTGCCGGCATCACTGCTAAAAATGTTGTCTTTCTGGATTTTCTACCGTATCAGCTCAAGACTTTTGTTACAGTTACTGGCATAAAATATTCCAACAAAAGTTTCCGCTGATGAGACCAGAAAAGTTACACAACAACACAATGGAAGTACTAAAAGAAGTGTAAAATGCTGACTGTATGGACCATTTCAGGGAAGGGGAATTTTATGTCCTTGCTGACAGGGTTGAGTGTCGACTGTGTCCTGCAGTGTGTGGTTGCTGTGCAATGCATATACCTGCTTTAAGCTAAAAATGCCCTAGTTGTCATTCTCCAATTCAATAAATTTGCAGACTATTTGTAAACATAAAATTGACTGATAAAATGTGGTCAGATTTACAAAACCAACGTGTACAGTATATGTTTTATAAGCCTACACTTAATATATATATATATATATATATATATATATATATATATATATATATATATATATATATATATATATATACACACACACTCTTTCCAATAAAAAGTGCACCATCATTGCTTGTAACTAAATTGCAACAGACATCCTTCAGTAAGTTAGACAGTCATACAGTTAAGGTTAAACTAGTCAGCAAGGTGTTAAAACCAAATATGGAAGATAGTTTTCCTGCCAAGCAAGAAAGTTTACTTGGTTTAATTGAGAAATGATAAATGACCTAAATAGGGTAAAAGAAGGGAATACCAACTTAATTTTATTCTAAGTTCCCAGTAGTAGTTCAAGAAAAGTGATTTTGAATTTCCTTATAGGCACACAGAAGCACAACAACATTTTGAATGTACTTTTAAACAATGAAAACGGTACAAATTAACTAATGTGTTAAAATGCACTTAAATATGTATAGCATTATGGCCACCATCATACCTTCATCTCTTTCTACACATAGGGTTTGATTTATTAAAGCTCTCCAAGGTTGGAGAGGATACACTTTCATCAGTAAAGCTAGGTGATCCAGCAAAACTGGAATGGATTTCTTCAATGTCATTTGCTAGCAAATGTTTTAAATCCTGGACCAGATCCATTCCAGGTTTGCTGGATCACCCATCTTTACTGATGAAAATGAGTCCTCTCCAGCCTTTTAGAGCATACATAAACCGGTCTGTCTGGTCGGTCTGTCTGGTCGGTCTGTCTGGCCGGTCTGTCTGGCCGGTCTGTCTGGCCGGTCTGGTCTGTCTGTCTGTCTGGCCTGTCTGTCTGGTCGGTCTGTCTGTCTGGTCGGTCTGTCTGTCTGGTCGGTCTGTCTGTCTGTCTCTGTCTGGTCTGTCTGGTCTGTCTGGTCTGTCTGGTCTGTCTGTCTTTACTCACCGTTCCCAGCTCACCAGCCAAGACAGAGGAATAAGCAGGCTGGGAGTTTATATCCCCAGCCTAATTTCCAGGATGCATTTCAGGTGAGACAGTTACACCTGATCATACCCAGGCCTCTTTAACTCCCCCACCTGGCCAAGAAGCTCATAATCATTAAGCCTGGTACTTCAAACCACACTTTCTTGTCAAAAGGAAAACTGACTAAACAGAAAAATATTCTGCGTATAATCCGTATCTGGGGCAAATGTACCTGTCATCCTGGATGAAACCCTGCAATTTATTTAGCCAACTGTTACAATATATATATATATATATATATATATATATATATATATCAGGGAGAGAGAGAAAGCAGGCTTTTTTGGCCAAATAGATTAGAAATTGTGGCTAGTTTATTATGTGATTCAAAGAAAATAACATAATATAGTACAAATAATGCATCTTATAACACTAATTTTTATGGTAGATAACACCACATATGTGGATTTCATCTTTGTTAAGGCATTATTAGCATTAGTTCCAAATAGTTTTATGAGATGGATTACCTACACTACACAGTAAGTTTGGAATAATACCTTTTTATTTCATTATTAACGGAGAAATCAACAATTTATTTTGAACAATTTTTGTACAATCATATACATAGAATACACAGGTCAACAAAAATTAGTTTTGATAATCATCAGAAATCTAATCAGTTTTTTGTGCAGATTTCAGATCTGTTTTCAGTTTTTCCCTAACACGTACAGTTCCTGAGTTATGAGTACTATTGTAGTTAACACCTTAAACCTATTGAACTCTTGCCCTTCCTTGCCACATCCCAGACCTGGTCAATGGCAGAGAGATATTCGTAACCTTGACCACAACCTTTTCTCAAACTACCTTGCATCCCTAACCCCCGCTCTCTCCAAAATCACCTCCCCAGATGAAGCTGCCACCATGTTAAACCACTCTCTTTCCTTGGCTTTGTATAAAGTTGCCCCTGTCACCTTCCGCTACCACTGCCTTGCCAACCCCCGACCCTGGCACAACACTCACACCAAACAGCTACAAAAGACTGTTTCTTGCAGCTGAGCCTATGTGGAGAAAATCTGGCCTCAGCACTGACATCATGGACAACAAAGCCAGCTACAAAGCTTTAACACAGAGCTCACTGTCACCAAGCAAAATTATTTCTCCGCAGTCATTTCCTCTTTAGCTTCCAACCCACACAACCCTTTCTCAACAATTGACTCCCTCCTAAACCCCAAACCTGCTCCCCCCACAACATCCTTCTCTGCCCAAGACATTGGCACCTACTTTATAGATAAATAGACAAAATCAGACATGTCTCTGCTTACCGGGCCACTTCCAACCATACCCACCCCTTCCACCTGTAAATCCTCACAAGTCTCTTCTCTCATCATCTCCATCTACTTCCTGTCCGCTTGACCCAATTCCCTCTGATCTACTCTGCCCATTCCTCCACCCTGGCCCCTGCCCTAACCGAACTATTCAACCTCTCCCTTTCCACTGGTAAATACTCCTCAGACTTTAAACATGCCATAATTCTCCCTATCCTGAAGAAACCCTCACTAGACCCCTCCCTACCCTCTAACTACTGTCCTATCTCCCTTCTCCCATATGTCTCCAAACTTCCTGAACGCCTTGTCTACAAAAGACTCACCGATTACCTGAGCACCAACTCTCTCCTTGACCCTCTCCAGTCTGGCTTTCAAGCTGCCCATTCCACTGAAACAGCCCTTACTAAAGTGGCCAATGACCTCATCAGAGCTAAGTCTCGAGGCAATTTTTCTCTGTTCCTTCTCCTTGATCTTTCTTCTGCTTTTGACACTGTTGATCACCCCCTTCTAATACAAATCATGCGCTCTATTGGTATCAGTGACACTGCTCCCTCTTAGTTTGCTTCCTATCTCTCTGACCACTCCTTTCAAGTTTCTTTCAATGGTAATTCCTCCTCGCCCACTCTCCTCCCTGTTGGTGTTTCCCAAGGGTCAGTCCTTGGTAGTCTCATATCCTCCTTTGGCTTAAAGTACCATCTGTATGCTGATGACACTCAAATCTATCTGTCCACCCCTGACTTGTCTCCCTTAGTCCTGGATAAGATCTCATGCTGCCTATCAGCCATCTCATCATGGATGTCTGACCGATTTTTGAAACTCAACGTGGATAAAACCTAACTCATCAGCATCCCCCCCCCTCAAATTCTGCATCTCCCCTTGACATATTTCTAACTGTTAACAACACTGTTATTCGGCCCTCCCCTCAGGCACGTTGTCTTGGTGTCACCTTTGACTCTGCCCTCTCATTTACCCCCCATATTCGGAACATTTCCAGGTCCTGTCACTTTCATCTACGCAACATCTCCAAAATCCACCCCTACCTGCCCTCTGGGACCACCAAACTCCTTGTACATGCTCTTATCATCTCTCTTCTGGACTACTGTAACCTCCTCCTCTCTGGTATTCTACTAACCGGACTCTCTCCTCTTCAATATATTATGAATGCTGCAGCCTTCCCTCCGCTCCTCTTCCGCTGCATTTCTTTGCAGACCTCTACACTGGCTTCCATTTCACCTTAGAATCAAATTCAAGCTCCTGTGCTTTGCCTTCAAATCCCTCCACAGTTATTGTCCCACCTACATTGCTGACCTGGTAAAAAAGTACACCCTAGCCGCTCTCTCTGCTCCTACAATGAGCTACTAATGGCTTCCTCACTCATAACCTCATCACACGAACCGATAAAAGACTTCTCCAGAGCTGCCCCAACTCTTTGGAATGGAACCATTTTTTTCAAACTTGCCTTCCCATCTTCTTCTGTCTTTTGAAACCATCACTACTTCCCATCATTACATATCCCCCATCCTATTGTGTGTAAATTCCCCCACCTACTAGATTGTAAGCTCTTCAGGGCATGGTCCTCTCCTCCTGTATCACTGTCTGTATTAGTCTGTCATTTGCAACCCTTATTTAATGTACAGCGCTGCGTAAAATGTTGGCGCTATATAAATCCTGTTATTATTCATAATAATAATAATAATAATAACATTGTATGTGCATGTATTTTGTACTAAAACATAAGCACCATTGAAGTGAATGTTAATACAAATTCAGTGTGAAGTAAAACAAGGCACACTGTGGTATAGATTTTTGTTTTTTCAGAAATGCTTATAGTATGATTTTCTTGTGTACTCTTTGTCTGGATTGTTGTGGTACAGCATCCAGCAGTAGTCAGCCATCATACTTTCATACCACAAACCTTGGTAGCGGTGCTCTATTAACTGAATGCCCTGGTGAAAACATTCCCCTTGTTCGTCACTCACCATACCAAGATTTTCAAGGGCTTGAAATGTATTTTTAATAACATGTGACAACCCAGTTTCTGGTATGAATCAAGCAGATTTTGAACTCCTTCCTTCTATGCAGGAGACTTATGATTGCCCAGGAAATTTTCACACAGCCACTTGAATGCATCCCAAGATTCTAGCTTAGCTGCTGAGAGAGATTGTTTGAAAATATCATCCTGCAAAACAGACTTGATCTGTGACCCTATAAATATCCCTTCCTTCATTTTTGCAGTGCTTATGATTGGAAACTTCTCAACAAGGTACTAAAAACCCATGGAGTTTGATTTACCCATGGCCTTTACAAGGTTCTTCATGAAGCCTAACTTGATATGGAAAGGTGGCTGAAATATTTTATTTGGAAAATTGACACTGCTTGCTCTGGGCTTTAAGGTACCTCTTGGTAGCCAATCACGTTTGACATAATGGTGTCCCGTAGATCTGCTCTCCCACGGGCATAGGAAACAGCAATATTTTGTTAATTCTCCTTGCATTCTCATCAGCAAGCCAGTGACCTTTAGATCCCCACAGATGTCCCACTGGTGTGTTTTATACTGGATTGCTTCAAGTAGTACATTCATGTTGTCATAGGACTCATTTAGGTTAACAAGCCAAGCCACTGTCAGACCAGAGAACAATTTTGCCCAGTAAAGCTAAGTGCAGCTCCAAAAAATGATTGTCACGGATAAGGACCCACAGACCTTGAACAAAGACCTAAGTCATTGTCCCACAAATGAAGCACTAGGATATAGAGAGGCCTATCCAACCGAACAAACCTATGAATTTCTGGTAGGACTTGACACTTCAAAATGGCAAACGCTTTCCATTGAACAGTCCCAACCCCTCTGGGAAGCTCTGGCTGCCCACCATTGATTATCCAAAAACGTCCTGAAATTCAAGCCATACTGGAAGACACCCAGTATACCTAGTAAAAGAAATGATCCATAGGTTGTACAGACTTAATAAAGTGATCCTATAGTGAGACGTATAGGGCCTGCTAATACTGCTTTTCTGCTACAAAATGCTTACTGCCTGTGCCTAGCATAATTACTATGTGAGTCACAGATCTAGAATATGCATGCTGTAAATAGGTGTTGGAAAAGTGTCAGATTTTCTTATCTCAGTATTTGTTCCAGGTCAGTGACTCAGGAAGTATTAAAAGCTAATTCCTTAGTCATTAGATTTGGTAGAAAAATGTTTGACGGGCAGCGGTACTGGATGCGGAAGGCAGTGCTGGAGCCTGAAGAGGGTAAGCAGTGCTTTAAAAATTATTCTTTTACACGGAAAAAAAGAAAGAAATAGAAAGTGACTATATGATATTAAAGATTTATTTCAAATAAAATTCTTGATTACTCTTTTGGCAGATAAAAACGATTAGACTGATTTCATACAGCTTTCTTGGACTGTTTTTAGTACTTATTATTATTAATAATAATAATAATAATATTAATGAATAATGCTGTTCATAGGGCTTCATTCACTAGAAATTAAAAATGTCTTTAAATGGTCATGCAGTCTGTCAGTGGTACAATTTATGGTCCTATTAAATATATATTGATGTACACAGTTCCATCTGACATTACGTGAAGGTTTAAACTTACATGAACAGCTTCACTCCCTATAATTCATTGAGCAGGAAAAAAGGTCCTGTGCCGTCCTGGAGTCCTCCTTTGTCCTGGAGCAGAGGAAGCTATGGGCGTCGCCATCTTGGTCCATCTTCTTCCTTGTTCTGGCTACATCACAATCACCCACAGCACAGGCACTGGATCGGGGGATGTGGTCTGCTGTAAAGGGGAAAAAAGAGTGCTGATCTCACTGCACATGTAAGGAAAAAGCCCCTTCTGCGCATGCCTGATCTTTAGCATGCACACGAGCAGCCAGGAGCCTCCTGGGTGTGTAACATAGCTCTGTGCTCCCATTCTGTCTTGATCGCCATGTCAAAGGGGAAGGACCTCACTCTTTTTTTTTTTTTTTAAATAAAAGGGTGTTGCAGAAAAAAAGTACTTTTTTTTTTACCCTGTAAAGTATGTAAAGTATTCATTTTGGTAATAGGTCCACTTTAACAGTTAAGGCAACATATATGAAAAAGTTCATAAGCTAGACACTAAAATGTTTTATTCTTTATGTTATTTCCTTGTTTACTAAAAATCCATTAAGTTATTTAGTTTATGCATTGTTATTTTTTAATGAAAATCCATAAAAGTATATTGAATGTTAACAACTTGTGTATGTAAATGTGCCAATTAGATGTTAGGGTATAACTAACATTCTGGAAGCATAAAAGGATACAAGGAAAGTAATTTGGTTCACAAAAACTAGTAATATACTGTATTAAACTGTTAGGAAAAAAAATTCATTTTTTAGAAAATAAAAGTTTACACCTTTAAAACTATTTACGTTTGAAAATAAATGAGGCAGCATAATATTTCCTACAGTAATAGTCATTATGCCTCAATTGTTTCCTTAATTAGTCATATAGGATGTAGTTACAGTGTAATGACAATTTTGTTGTCAATACCTGTAATGGAAATGCAAATGGTTAAGAGATGGTTGCAACAAACTACCCCAGCTACCTCTAATTCTGAAGCTTCATGATAATGTAATGTACTGTAACCCATACACTGTGGACAGACTAATAGGAGGTGATTGCAATTGCTGGCTATAAATAAGTGTTTAACAAGTCACCTAAAATTTTTAAAAAGTCCAGTCTTCTGACATTACTAGACTGTTACACATTTATTAGTCAGATATAAGTGTACAGTATATCATAGGTCAATTAGAAATGTGTGTCAGTTTGTCATAAGACTTAGGACTAAAAAAATATCTATATAATATGTAAATAAGGATTATGGGGGAATGTTTGGATCACCTGGTTTTAGAGCAGACCTTGGAGGCCAATTCCTTTCCACCCAATGCCTCTCACGAGCTTTGCTGTCCACATGCACAAATAACAGGGATACTTGGTGTATCTGTGTTGCTGACCAAGAAAGAAGCATACCATTTTAAGGTCAACACTTAAAATGACCCAATTGCGTTGGTGATTTTGCAACAACTCAATCACTCTCTTTATGTCTGCATATTCTTCACAAAGTGAAACCGAATGGGCAATTGGGACTGACCCAAATATATTGCCATTGTGAAGGAGGACACACTTTAAGCTCCGCTTTGAGCTATCAAAGAATAGTCGCCATTCAGTTGAGTTATAGATTGGAATTCACAATTTCCCCAATAAATCAGGTATGTTATGGCAAAAACAGCACTGGGACTTCATCTCAATGAGCCACTGGGCGTATAGCCGATTGTAAACTAGGATACTTTTCTTGTTATCTCCTGAAGTTTTTACTATACAAAAGTAACAGTCACTGAAATGATCTCATGGCTCTCGCTGAACCATAGGTATACCAAATGGCATCTTATCAGGTGTTCCCTTTGTCCACATCCGTAAACCCTTGACACACTGTTTGCACACCTTATGGGGAGGCCCAAGACTAATCTTGACCAGTGATTGAGTTTAAATTTGAAATATACCAAATAGGCTAGCTCTACAAATGTGCTGTTGTTCGCCCTTTGACTGGGTATGGTGAAACTGCCACAGATGTAACAAAATGAATCAGGGTTGTTTAGCCACTTACAACAGGAAACAGCAAAGCCAGATATGATCCGAAAAAAGGAAATACATGTGTAAGTAGAAAAATAAATTTTACTTATTCACTACGTAGAGCAGCGCAAAAGCTCTGACCACACTGTCTTGGGTGCATATGAATAACCGATACAAATCCACGCTACAGTAATCGCATTATTATAAGCCATAGAGAAAAAACCTGATAGAAGAAAACTAACTGCACTTTCAGAATCAGCATACCTATTTTAGTGTAAATAAGCATAAAAATTAAAGTCAACAAAAAATGTGTTATCTATTCAATATACAGTATTAAAAAAACACTGGTCATGACTCAAATTCTGCCTTATGTTTGTGAAATTGACAAAACCATGGAATATAACAGTCAACTCACTGTTAGTGCTCTTCTTCTTCCCCTCAATGCTTCAGTAATCTTTCATTCATGTTTCAATAGAATGTTTAAGTTTCTCTAAATCCGCTGTGTAACTTGTATTTTACAGATCCAGCAGCCTTGACATATTCAGAATTTCTTGGATGGGGTGGAGGGAAGGGGCAGAGGATCACTGGCCATCAATATAAATAGGCATGTCACCACTGACTACCAATGACAGGGACATATTCACTGTTAAAGTACTGTTCCTAAGTGGTAGCCTAGTACTGTTCCTAAGTGGTAGAGGAACGTCCTCTTACAGTGTATAGGTGTCAGAATATGGTGTTAGTACTAACATCAATGGTATTAGTAGTTACCTGATACTAAGTCCCACGTTGTTGACGCTGGCTGCTGTGTGACACCAGTGCTTGGAACTATGCAGGCATTGGAACTGTGAAACATTAAACACCTTATCTTTTGATGCACTTGTATATATTTAGCTGATTTAAACAGAAAATTTGATTTGCGCCTTAACCAAGAAAGTCTTATTACCCTATATAGTTTGAATGTGAGCCCCTTAGTTGGTAGTGTCAAATGTTTAGTTAGCCAGTTCTTTGCAAAAGCTTTAGGATTAGCATATATCTAATAGGTTTTGCAATTGTTGGCATACCTTTTCCTAAAACTTCCTTATTGTCCATGTTTTTACACTCTCTCCTGAGATGTTTTCATTGTTAGTTAGGGGGAAACTGTAATGCTGTTTCTCAGTGATACTTGTTAGTGAGTGTACTCGTTAGTGATAGTACACAATTTTGTCGAAGAAAATGCTGATTTCCACAAACCATATTAGACAGAATTGTAGGTACACTAATATTTTTGAAAAATGCCAATGTGCCAGTAATCTTGGGAGGTAGATGTATTTATGCAGCAGGAGAATATTTTCTGTTGCAGTTTAACCATGTCTTGAAACAACCATTTCTGAATAATATTGTGCATGTTGTAATTAGTGTTGGTGTTCGAATTTGGGTTGTCTTTATATTCGACCGGAATTTGGCTCTTCAAATTTGGATAGACCCAACCCGAAAAACACAGAATTTGACTTTGCAAATTCATGTGTAAAAAAATATGTTAAAAAAATGAATGTGATTTGTGTAACTTTTTTTTTTTTACAGGGTATCCCACAATGACAGGATGATCCACACGGGTGCACAGCCGTGGGAATCCTCCTGTCAGTGTGAGATCCTGGGGCACTAGAAGTTAAATAAGGACAAGTCTCCCCATTCATCACCTCTACTGCCCTGTGATTGGCTGAGGAAAGGTAAACCCTGATGACAGCTCAAGTGTCATCAGGATTTTCCTTTCCCCAGCCAATCACAGAGGGCTAGAGGTGAATGAATGAGAAGACTTGTCCCCACTTAGCCTCTAGTGCCCGGGGATCCCATGGGACTCCATTGTTCTTGGATAGAAAATCTCTATCCAAGAACACATACTATAGTTACGCTAGGGCTGCAAGAGCAATCAGTGGAGCGGAGCTGTCAGTTCTGCTCGCCAAATTACTCTTGCAGTTCTACACAGTCCCGAAAAATAACCTTAATTTTTCCCCCATTGACTTTAAAAGTGTTCGACGTTTGATCACCCGAACAATATCCCCCTATTCTTTCAAATAGCTATCGAATAGTGAGATATTCAACCAACACTACTTGTAATATCCTTATAACATACCTGTGACAAATGCCCTCTCTAAGCCCACACCCTGCGCATAGACTTTCCAGCATGCTCAGCAACAGTCCGCGCACCAGGAGGCTGAGAAGGCCGTCACGGGGCAAGGTTAACAATTTTGTTATCTCTTGCTAAACATATCATAATTAGTGTTGGTCGAATGGCTCACTATTCGATTCAACCGCTATTCGGTCGAATAATGCATAATTATTCGGGTGATCGAACATCGAATTCGAATTCGAAGGGGAAAAATTTGGGTTGGTATTCGGTCGGTGGAGAGCTTCTACAGCCTATAAATACATTTAAAAAGACATGTCAAGACTCTCCCAGCTCTGCACAACACTGTACAAGTAAAAAAAAAATGGGGAAGTCTTTTTTCTGTTGCTGGCAAGTAGTTTTGGTCGAATAGCTCACTCCATTTTTTATGGGTGTCGGCCAAGGGAACATGCCGGATTTTACACGGTCTCCGAGTACAGCCAGAGAGGGACATGAGGGGGTTCCTCTGGTCCAAAAATTAGCCACCAGGTTTCACCGCTCCGTTACAAGCCATACACAGGGTTCAGAGTACAGGCAGAGGTCTCTGAGGGCGGTCTTTCAGTCCAAAAATTAGCCAGCTACACAGCTCTGTTATAAGTTACAAGTGACAGGTGGCAGCAGCAGGAGGAGGCAGTGGACACTGAGACGGAGCGGGGACCACATTTGTAACTGGCATCCAGAGTTGGGAACTGGGCAGGCGGCATCAGTTACAGCATTAGGAGTAGGTGGTGGGCCCTGAGAAGGAGCAAGGACGGCATTAGAGGTTGAGGCCATCACCCATATGGACAGTGTCAAAGCTGTAGCTATTGGAGACATGAATGGATCAACGAGATTCCAATATCGGTAGGGACAGATTGAAATCTCGTTCATTCATTCATGTCTCCAATAGCTACCGCTTCGACACTGTCCATATAGGTGATGGCCTCAACTTCTAATGCCCTCCTTGCTCCGTCTCAGGGCCCACCACCTCCTCCTCATGCTGTTACTGCTGCCGCCTGCCCAGTCCCCAACTCTAGATGCCAGGCCTAATCAATATGAGCCATCAGGATGCAGGTATACTTACGGTGAGCCAGCTGATTAGAGTGGGTGGCATCTTTAACCCTGGAGCGCAGCTTGAAGCGTAAGTGGAAGTGCAAGTCAATCACATCCAATTGGTGCAAATATGCCAGTGTGGTGCTGTAGAAATTCCCTTCTATGATGTCTCAGCGCACATTAGAAATTGGGTACTCTATCACTTCACCAGCTTTGAATCCAACAGACATGGACGTGTTGCATATCAACAGACATTTGGGGCTCAGCACCTCGGTTTGCTCATCATGATACCTGCTATCATCCTATATACAGGAGGCGATGATGACAACGTCGGGCTAAGGTCAATGTTGGAAGTTGGCCAGCATGTTCTCTATGTACTGGGAAGAAACACGGGTCAGGAAATAGAACCGTACAAGTTGGTGGTCAGTTCTGTAATGACGCACTTGGCGGTAAATTATGGCATTGTGCATTTCAGCCAAGGATCTCCCAACGTGTCGTTTGCAAATGACATGTCACCCTTCTGCAGTACTTTCACAAGACCCTTGTTGACGGATCTTTGAATGGAGTCTCCGAAGACGGCCACATACTTTTTCTGTAGAAGTCTGCAGACGTCTGCTGAGCTCAATAACTTCATGTCTCAATGTGGTCATCCAGGACCTCTTGGTTCCCATTAAATATACCGGTGTTTCACATCACATCCCCCAACATATACAGAGGGACTGCTGTCCCACCTCCCAGTTCCGGGGAAACATACACAGAAATTCAGTACGATAAAGTGTGGTACCGATGGATGAAGCAGAAGATTTGGCCTTCTACATTCAATCACGAATTTCAAGTTACACACTTCGGGGTGTCATTAAAGGTGCACTACACCCAGCTCTAGATGCCAGTTACTAATGCCTTCGACACTCCGTCTTAGGGCCTGCTATCAAGTGAAAGCACATGAAAGGAAATGAGGGTTGGTGGAATCAGTGGGGAAAGAAAATCCTATTGAGCTTGAGTCTAGTCCGTCATCTAGAGCTGGGTATTGGACAGTGGGCAGGCAGCAGCAGTAAAAGCAAGAAGAGTAGTGTGGATGGCATATTTAACTGGCATCTAGAGCTGGGTACTGGGAGGAGGAGGGGCTGGGTCCTGAGATGGAACACTGTCACCTGTGTGGACAGTGTTGAAGCAGTAGCTATTGGAGACATGAATGGATGAGCGAGATTCCAATCTGTCCTTACCTACTATGTAGCGAAACCACATGAAAGGGATTGGGCTTGGAGAAATTAGCGGGAAAAGAAGACCCTGTTGAGCTGGAGTCTATTCTGGCATCTAGAGGTGGGTACTGGGAGGAGGAGGCGGTGGGCCCTGAGACACAGCAAGGAGGGCATTACAATTTAAGGCCATCACCTATGTGGACAGTGTAGAAGCAGTAGCTATTGGAGACATGAATGGATAAGGGAGATTCCAATCTGTCCCTACCTACTATATAGGGAAACAACATGAAAGGGATTGGGCTTGAAGGAATCAGCGGGGAAAGAAGACCCTGTTGAGCTGGAGTCTAGTCTGGCATCTAGAGGTGGGTACTAGGAGGAGGAGGAGGCGGTGGGCCCTGACACGCAGCAAGGAGGGCATTATAATGGAAGGCCCTCACCTTTGTGGACAGTGTGGAAGCAGTAGCTATTGGAAACATGAATGGATGAGGGAGATTCCAATCTGTCCCTACCTACTATATAGCGAAACCACATGAAAGGGATTGGGCTTGGAGGAATCAGTGGGGAAAGAAGACCCTGTTGAGCTGGAGTCTAGTCTGGCATCTAGAGGTGGTTACTGGGAGGAGAAGGAGGCGGTGGACCCTGAGACGGAGCAAGGAGGGCATTACAAATGAAGGCCATCACCTATGTGGACAGTGTGAAAGCAGTAGCTATTGGAGACATGAATGGATGAGCGAGATTCCAATCTGTCCCTACCTACTATATAGCTAAACCACATGAAAGGGATTGGGCTTGGAGGAATCAGTGGGGAAAGAAGACCCTGTTGATCTGGAGTCTATTCTGGCATCTAGAGCTGGGTACTGGGAGGAGGAGGAGGCGGAGACCTGAGACGGAGCAAGGAGGGCATTACAATATAAAGCCATCACCTATGTTGACAGTGTAGAAGCTGTAGCTACTGGAGACATTGCTTTGTAGGGCACTAACTTTTCCTATCTGCTAGCTGTAACTTTCTAAAATGCAGCATGGACAGCCTTGTTAACTGGCATCTACAGCTGGGTACTGGGCAGGCGGCAGCAATAACAGAAGGAGGAAGAGGTGGTGGGCCCTGGAACAAACTGTGGACGGCATTAGTATCTTGCATTTAGAGTTTTGTACTGGGCAGGTGGCAGCATCATTTACAGGAGGAGGAAGAGGCGGTGGGCTCTGAGACAGAGCGGGGACTGCATTGGGAACTGGCATCTACAGCTGGTTACTGGGCAGGCGGCAGCATCAGTAACAGCAGAAGAAGGAGGAGCTGGGCCCTGAGATAGAGTGTGGATGGCATTAGTAACTGGCATCCAAAGTTGGATACTGGGCAGCAGCAGTAGCAGCATGAGGAGGAGGTATTTAGCACTGAAACGGAGTGTGGATGACATTAGTAATTGGCATCTAGAGTTGGGTACAAGGCCGGCAGCAGCAGTAACAGCATTACGAGGATGCAGTTAGTATTAAGACGGAGTGTGGACGACATTAGTAATTGCCGTGGCATCTAAAGTTACTGGGTACTAGGCCGGCAGCATCATTTAAGATGGAGTGGGGACCACATTGGTAACTAGCATCTCGAGCTGGGTGTAGAGCATCATCAATGCCACCCTGAGTTGTGTAATACAATTTAGGTGAATGGAGTACTGGGCAGGCGGCAAAAGCAACAGTAGGAGGAGGCAGTGGGCCCTGAGAGAGAGCGTGGAGCACATTGGTAACTGACATCTAGAGCTTGGTGTAGTGCATTGTCAATGACACCCAGAAGTGTGTAATACAATTATAATGAATGAAGTACTAACAGGCAGCAGCGGCAAAAGCATCAGGAGGAGGCAGGGGGCCCTGACACAGAGCGTGGAGCACATTGGTAACTGACATCTAGAGCAGGGTGTACTGCATCATCAATGCCACCCAGAAAAGTACAATTTTAGTGAATGGAGTACTAGCAGGCAGCAACAGCAGCAAGAGGAGGTGGTGGGCCCTAAGAAGGAGCCCTGAGACAGAGCGTAGAGCGCATTAGTAACTGACATCTAGAGCTGTAGTGCATCATCAATGACACCCAGAAGTGTGTAATACAACTATAGTGAAAGGAGTACTGACAGGCGGCAACAGCATCAGTAGGAGGCGGTGGGCCTTTAGACAGAGTGTGGACCGAATGTGTATTTGGCATCTAGAGCTGAGTAAAGTTCATCGTCAAAAACACCAAGATTTGTGTAATACAATTATAGTGAATGGAGTACTGACAGACAACAGCAGCATCAGGAAAAGGTGGTGGGCCCTGGGACAGAGAGTGGAGCGCATTGGTAACTGACATCTAGAGGTCGGTGTAGTGCATCATCAATGTCACCCATATATGTGTAACACAATTATAGTGAATGGAGTACTGACAGGCAGCAACAGCAGGAGGAGGAGGGGGTGGACCCTGAGACAGAGTGGACGGCATTGGTAAATGGCATCTAGAGCTGGGTGTTGTGCATAGTCAATACCAACCCGAACTGTGTAATGCAAACATTGGAAATTTGTGATTAAACATAGAATGGCCAGACCAAGATGTTTTGTGCACCAGCACTGTTGCCGTGGTCTGTGGTGCCGGAAGCGTTAGGAAGGTACCTATCAGTTTGGCAGTACTGGGGGTTTTCATCTGCAGTTTGTTGGCCTCCCGGAAGCAGCATAAATGTAAAGTAAATTGCTAGCTGGCACAATGGCAGGCATGACACTGACGGAAAATGCCACCCCTGGACGTTGAAATAACTAACAGAAAAATTCAACCAAGGCAGACTCAGCTGACAGGATGTTTGGTGATAGGCAGCCACAGACTCAGCACAGGAGCAGTGTGGGTTCACAGAGGCATCTTGGTTGGCCTAGTGAGTCCTTGTGTCAGTCAATCAGTGACATCTACAGTGGGGATATGATAGTTGTTAGTAACCCACCCTTCGTTCATTTTCAAAAAGGTGAGGCGATTGACATTTTCCGGTGACAAACCTGATCAGTTGTCCATTACCACTCCGCCTGCGGCACTGAAGGTTCTTTCAGACAGAACACCGGATGCCGGGCACGAAAGAAGCTAGATGGCATACTGTGCCAACTGCGGGCAGATTTCAAGCCTGTTGACCCAAAAATTAATGGCTTCACTACTGTCAGGATAGGCATCCTCCTCATAACTGCTGTCGTCAACACCACCACCACCAGCCAAAAAATAGCCAACAAAATCATGCACCATGCACTTCATCCGTTCTCGATGGTTATACCCCTGCACTTCACTTGTTTGAGGTGGCCGCATCAGGTGTCGCCAGGTATCCAGAAAAAAACCCCTGCCTTGGCCTAGACTTTGGGTCTGCTGCCTTTACTGCTGATGCTGCAGCTGCCGCAGCTACAAGAGGGTACGGTGGAGGCCGTGTCCGCCTGAGCTCCCTGTGTGGAATGTGGTGCACGGAATTCCTCACATAGCCGGTCACATAGTATTCTGCTCAGGTGGTTGACCTTTTCTTTCTTTGCGCTGAGTTGGGTAGAAACTGTAGCATTTTGTCTTTGTAGCGGTGATCCAGAAGGGTGGCCAGCCAGTAATCCCAATTTTTGATGCTGCAAATGCGGGGGTCCCTCCATAGGCATTTGCAACATGTGGACACACCTATGAAAGAGGGGTTCCCTGGGCTCATCCTCCTCCTGTCCCTCAGTAGGCGCCAAAACATCTTTCTCCTCATCACCCACCTCCTCCTGTTCAAGCAGCAGCAATTCTTGTGGTTCCATCGCCCGCACAATGCCTGGGGCGTGACAGAGCACAAATGCGGGTTGGACAGGTCCTGTCCAGCAGCTCTAACATGAAGTCCCTCATCATGATCATAATCATCTTCCTCCTCCTGTTGAACCTCCTAAAGCTGGCCAGTGTCCCTTCTTGCTCCTCCTGATGCTGGCTGTCGCCCTCATCCTCCTCCCCCATTTCTCCCCCTCCTCATCACCACTTTCTATCAGGCCACACAGGGTATTAGCAAGCAGAAAGATGATGGGAATGACATTGTTGCAGCCTGACTGCTCCCAACTCACAACGTTTGTGGCCTGCTCAAAGGGGGCCAGTACCTTGCACAGCGTCTCCATTTGCAGCCACTGGTCACTGGTAGCTCAGTTGTGTGGCTGTACCAGGGGCCCTGCTGCCTCCATGCTCCATGCTGACCAAGTAATGGCGGATGGCTAGCTTTTGCTCACACAGATGCTGGAGCATGTGCAGGGTGGAGTTCCATCTAGGTCACAGTGTCACAAATCAGTTCATGTGGTGGAAGCCTCTGTTTGTGCTGGAATTTGCTAAGCGCCGTGGCGGCGATAGGGGATCGGCGTACATGGCTGCAGATGGAGCGAGCCTGCCTCAGTAAGTCTTGTAGTCCTGGGTACGTGTGGAGGAACTTCTGCACCACCAGGTTCAGTACGTGCACAAAGCAGGGCACATGTGTTATGCGGCCACAGGTTTGGCCCCGTTGTCACACACTACATTTTCTGTTGTAAACCGGGAGGGCATCAGCCAAGCCTCATTCTCTTTGTGCAAAGTGGACAAGAGTTCTCTGGAGGTGTGATTTTTCTCCCCTAAGGACACCAGTTTCAGCACTGCCTGGCAACGCGTGTGCTTAAGGGAGCCGTAGTGGCGTGCCCGCTTAACCACAGTATCCTTTGCTGCTGGCCTTTCAGGAGGAGTGTCGAAAATAATGGTTTGCCAATAGAAGAAATGAAGGATGAGGAGGACGGAGAGGACTGGGGTGGCCCATGCTTTTCCACCACACTCCACGGCGGGAGTACCAAGTGCTGCAATGCCTCTTGCAGACTACCACCCACTGAGCTATGCAATGCCACCTTGTGAGCGGTGAAGGACAGGTAGCATCCCACTTTGTGCCTGGTTGTCCAGCTGTCCATGGTGACGTGGATTTGACTAGACACAGGGAATGCCAATGCCCGGGAGAGGTTACCAATTACATGTGCATGTAAACTAGGAACAGCTGTGTGGGAGAAAGAATGCCTGCTTGGTATATTCCATCGACGCTCGGCACAGGCCATCAGGTCACAGAAGGGAGCAGAGTCCACAATACTGTACGGCAGTAGCTGCAAGGCCAATAGTTTGGCTAGATGTGAATTGAGTTCGATGACTCTTTTCTTGGTTGGGCCCATAGCCTAATGCCTTGCACAGAACTCCGGCAGAGTGGGCTGAAGGGACTGGGAGCTGGGGGAGCTGAAGGGGTCACTGGAGTACCCCTCTTTCGGCGACAAATGTCATCTGACGCCACAAAACCTGTGGCCAGAAGCTGATACTTCCTTGCTGATTGAAATCTGGCTGTCACCAACATCCTGAGATGTAGTAGCAATGACAGTTGGAGGTGTAGAAGGAGTCAATGGAGGTGGAAGAAGAGACCATGACGTGGTTGCAGCTTCATCAAGAGAACACAAGTACTGCACCCACTTTGGTTTGTGGTTCTTGCGCATGTGGGAAAGCAGGGATGTTGTACCCAAATGTGATAAGGCCTGTCCTTTGCGAATCTGCCTGTGGCACAGGATGCAGATTGCTACGCACCCGTCATCGTCTTTCAGTGTAAAAAGGGACCACACTGGAGAGGTACGTGCAACCACTCTGCTGCTTTTTTTCATTGCCTGCCTCTGCGTCTGCTGGGTGCCCTGCGTCTGCCCCAGCTCCATCTCCCCCACTGTCACATCATCTCTGAATGTTCCCCTGCTTGTGCTCACTTGCCTGTGTGTTCTTTGGGACTCACATGAGGCAGATTTGCGGCCCCTTCCATCCCCAGTCTGTTGCAGCTGTTCCTGCTGCCTTTCCTCTACGTCTGTTTCGCAACTGCTGCTAGCCCTTACACGCACCGGTGGTTCCCAGGTGACATCGCGGTCATCATCATCCTCATTTTCATTTAAGCCAACCCCTGCAAATGCAGCCACTGATGCAGAACCCTCGCCCACCAAGTGCTGACCACACTCTCCAAGGGTCTCAAAGTCTGCCTCCTGCTCTGAAATTTGCAATGACAGATCTTTAGGCTGTTCCTCAAACAACAAGGGAAAGTCATCGGTAGGTACAGGCACATTAGCAACGCTAACTCCTGTCTTTGCTCCTGTCACGGCTGTTCTGGTTGCTGCTGCTGCAGGACAAGAGCCTGCTGCAGAAAAAGAGCCTGCTGCACTTGAGGCCCCTGAGACCCAGTGCACAATACTCCCAACATGACGTGGCTGTATGACAGAATACAGAAATTTTTCTGGCTTTTTTGATAGATAGCAAGTGGGATCAGAATAAACTATCTTAAATTTTTGAGAGAAATACAGAAATTTTTCTGGATTTTTTGATACATAGCAAGTGCGATCAGAATAAAATATCTGGACTTGTTTTTATTGAAATACAGATTTTTTCCTGTTTTTTCTGATAGATAGCAAGTGAGATCAGAATAAAATATCTGTATATTTTTGAGAGAAATACAGAAATTTTTTTGGCTTTTTTGATAGATAGCAAGTGCTATCAGAATGAAATATCTTCATTTTTTGAAAAAAATACAGACTTTTTTTTCTGGATTTTTTAAAAGATAGCAAGTGGGATTAGAATAAAATTTGGATTTTTTTTTTTTTTTTAGGGAAGTATAGATTTTTTCTGGATTTTCTGATAGCATGTAAGATCAGAATACAATATCTGTATTTTTGGAGAGAAATACTGAATTTTTTATGGCTTTTTTGATAGATAACAAGTGAGATCAGAATAAAATATCTGTATATTTTTGAGAGAAATACAGAAATTATTTTGGATTTTTTGATAGATAGCAAGTCTTATCAGAATGAAATATCTTCATTTTTCAAAAAAAAATACAGACTTTTTTTCTGGATTTTTTAA
>NC_092859.1:60979525-60999946 GCF_032062135.1 Pyxicephalus adspersus
CCCCCCCCCATAGGTCTGATTCTGTCCAAATTTTCCGTGCAAAAAGGGGTACAATTTTTTGCATGGAAATTTATTTTACATTTCAAGATTTTTAGGCATAACTCATCGAAATATGTCCAATAGTTAATGAACCTAAAAAAATCCCACAAAAATCTGGTAAAAAAAATAAACAAAAGAATAGGTAAACGTAAAATAACTGTACAGTAGCATGTATAATATATATATAGCATATAGGGATCGCAGCGATAGACAACGCGGGAGGCCGGCGGATCAGGTAAGCGCTGTATTTACTTACCTTCTTATAGGTTTAGTGTGACTCAGGGTGGAAAAAAGTTGCTAAAAGCGGTAACCCCGAGTCACACTCAGGGTTACCGCTAGGGAGGTTATTTTTTTTTTTTTTTAAATTTGGGGTTTGCCTTACTTTCTCTTGCAATCTGTCCTTCATTTTGAAGTTTTGCACATTTTATCTCATTTTTACATCTTTTGTTATATTCTTTATAGTTAAGAAAACTTATAGTTTTCAAACAATGGTGATCCTTCATTTTTATATTTTTGGAATGCCCTTTTCTAGTTCCTTATGGCTTTTTGTAACATCAGCTGTGAGCCACATAGGTTTAATTTTAGCCTCTTACCAATTGTAATATATTTTTCAGTGTGCTTGTGTAGAACAGACCTAAAACATTCCCATTTCTTTTCACACACGGAGAAACAGGACCACTAGGGGGCGTATGGAGGTGGTGCGAGCCCTGAGAAGGGCCAAGGCGCAGAGTCTAAGCCGTAACCAGGTTTTCTCCAGAGCCTCTGATGGTGAGGATGTTGCGCTGCTGGTTATGGCCAGGTCGCTGTCCTTGGGCACACCAAGGTGGGAAAAACATGGTACCAAATCACCAGGCAAGGAAAGCTGGGGTCGAGACAGGCAGCAAGCAAGAGAAGTCAGGTCACACGCCAGGGGTCAATAGCCAGGGATCCAGGAAACAGCAATGACACAAGGGCCACTGCAGGCACAAAGAACACCACCACCTTTTCATTTGCCTCTGACTTCACAAAAAAGAGTATAACCAGGAATATTGACAGCCCAGTCATGTGAAGAACAAAGCCAGGATTCAGCAATACCAAGTCAGGGGTGTCAAACTCAAATACATAGAGGGCCGAAATTAAAAACTTAGACATTATTAATATTATTATTATTATTATTATTATTAATAAATAATACAAATTATTGAAAAAATTGAGGAAGTTTACTACTTCATCCATAACTAACAAAAACAAACCCCTCTACACACACTTTAGGGTTAAAAAGACTCATTTCAATCTATCTATGGAGTCTGTGTGTTGTTCATCCTCTCACATCAAAACTTTGTCTGAAACTAAATATTATGCTATGCAGTCTCCAATGGATTGAAAAAAACACAATGCACCATGTGATCATTGCCTAGGCTTTGTGTCACATGATGGGTGTACAGGAATAATGTCTATGTATTGCATGTATTGAAAATGATGTGAGGTGGTAACGCGGGCGAACGGGCCAGATGTAGTTCATTTTCGGAATACTTTGGGTGCCAAAAAAAAGGACCTTGAGGGCCAGATTTCACCCGCTGGCCAGAGTTTGACACCCCTGAACTAAGTCATAATGCTTTTCATTCAATAAGGCTTCTAACTCCCCTATTTTGTGTGCCAGACTCCTAGAATTGGTGAACAGGTTCTTTACCAGCACTGCTTTTGGGTTAGCAAGTTATGCTATTTCTACTTAGAGCATTCTAAGATTCAGCTTACACTTTTTATAATGTTTAATAGGCAAAACATACAAAAACAGTGCAAAAACAAATACAGAAAAATAAAGACTAATCATAGAACAATAGCAGAACAATAGCAAGTATACAATAAATTTTATTTAAGTAGAGTTAGTTTGCCTTGGTCCAGGTTGCTGTGTCAAGTCTAAGCTATTAGTCAGAGTCACTGAGTTCCCTGCAGTGCTCAATCTGTCTGTGCTGTTGTCCTTAGCAACCAGCATTGAGAGCTCCCTCTGCTAGGCTTGCATGGCTTTTTCTATGCCAACAGAGGTGGGACTAATAAAACAATCCAATGACAGCAGGGTAGGGCTGTCTGAGGTGCATTCTCCACATGGCTTAACCCCCTAGCGGTAATCCCGAGTGTGACTCGGGGTGGAAAAAACTAGTAAAAGTGGTAACCCTGAGTCACATTGGGGGTAACTTTGGGAGCCCCCTTACCTGTGCCCTACGCTCCAGCGGCGATCAGATGATCCCGCTGTGATGCCGGGGCACCGGTCCGTCGGGGTCATGGGCCGGGCAGGAAGGAAATTTAAAAGCAGGTTATAGAGTAATCTGTTTTTTTATGCTGCTCGGGTCACGGCCACGCCGCTTCGCATATTTTCAGTTAGATGTGATGCACCATGCAGGATTTCTGCATGGTGCATCACATCTAACTGCGGATGCAATCACCAATAGTAAATCCCTGGGGTGATGCCAGTGGTGATTTCTCGTTGGCATCACCCCCGGGACTTACTATAGCTGCTCGCATCACCCGGAGAATGTGACGCTCACAGCCTCCGGGTGATGCGAGCAGCTTCGTTGGTGGATCTAGGGGAGTGAGCAGGTGATGCGGGGGAGTGATAGATTCTGGGGGCAGGAAATTCAACAGCAGTTTGCTATGTAATCAGCTTTTAAATTTTGTAACAGTAAAAAACACATAAAAACACAAAATAAAAGTATATATACACATTTTAGTGCACCAAGCATCATTGCCCAGTGCCGTGATTTACATTTTGCCCACTATTAGCCCTGACCTTGATCTGACCTTTTGATGGCTTATAAATCACTTCTTGAATGTATCATTTCATCACTTTGTCTTTGACCTTGATTGTTCCTGACTGATTGCTGGAGACCACATGGCATCCAAAAGGCATCTCGCCGGCTTTTTTGGAGGAATTTGACAGCAGCGATAGCGATTTGGAGTCCCTTGTAGAATCGAGTGATAGTGATTCAGGAAATTTGTCATCAGACAGCGAAAGTGAACTGAGTGACGATTCTGAACCTGAGGTCAGTGCTGTGTGCACATGGTGTCCTATTGACCTTGATGCGGACCAGGCAGCACCGCCAAGATTTCCATTCACCGGTGCACCTGGGATGAAAATTGAGGCTGAATGCGATGACCCCCTGGCATACCTGAAGTTGTTTTTGACCGATGAAGTTATCGAAAAAATTGTTGCAGAGACAAACTGGTCAGCCGCTCTAGTGTTCGCTAACTTTTTGAATTTTTTTTTATGAAAGCATGTGCTGCTCTGTGTTTGCTAAGTTTAAAAAAAATGTTATGCCGACGTGTGCTGCTCTGTGCTAACTTTTTGAAATTTTTGTTTGCTCTATGTTTGCTAACTTTTTACATTTTTTTTATGACAACATGTATGCTGCTCTGTGTTTGCTAACATATTACTTGCAACCTTCACACTATAAAAGAACAAATCTTAAAAAACCTTTTTTATTTTGTTTTATGCAGGTATGCTGGACAACAACAAAGTGCTCCACACTTGAGGTTTGCAAGAATCAGAAAGTGGGAACCTGTGACCAAGGATGACATTTGGGTGTTTTTGGGCTTGGTGATCCTGCAGGGAGTTGTGGGCAAACCCATGCAGAAGTGGTACTGCTCCAATATTAAAATGATTGCCACTCCATTCTTTGGCACAGTCATGCCAGAATACCGCTTTTACCTCATCATGAAGTACCTGCACTTCACAAACAATGAAGAATTTGATGAGACTACCCATCCTGCACCAAAACTGAAGAAAACTTGGTAAGTGTTTCAGATCATTCTACAAAATTTCCAGCAAACCTATGTGCCAGAAAGAGATGTCAGCATTGATGAAAATCTAATGGCTTACAAGGGGAGGCTCAGCTGGGTGCAGTACATTGCGTCAAAGAGGGCACGGTTTTTTATGAACTGCCAACCGTCAGATTATCAGTCAGCACAAAATAAGGAGTTCACAGAGACCAAACTAGGCATGTCTGGTTCACCCGAACAGGCTAAATATAATTTCCAGGTTTTCCTGAGGTCTAGAAAAATAGTTCTTGGTCTCAAAATGCTCACTACACGATTCAGCTACAAATCAGCCATCAACTACTTTACACAGAATGGAATTGTAGAAATATAGAGATTATTATTAAACTGGTTTCTGAATACAGCTCAGAGGTCAAAAAGGGACCACTCTATTAGCATTATCTGAGTTTTATAACACCTGGAGACACAAAACTCCAATTTCCAATGTGTGTTGTAAACTAGAGTGTCTGGAATGATGCTGGTTGTCAGATAAAGAAATATCTGATAAAAGGAATTTTATGACCCTGGTCTTTTGTGCAATTTTACATTTAAGGGGAGATTAGACATTAATGTTATCCCCAATATCACAAGATATGAAGATTAGCTATGCCTTTAACTTTACTTCTTCATCACTCTGCTTAGCTTGGACAGAGTGCCACTCAGGGGTAAGCTAAGGCTAGCATGTGACTAGCAACCCAGAAACTAGAAAGGGGAAGAAATACTAAGGTAGTAAAAAAAGTTCCCTTTGCATCATTATTATTGCTCTGATATGCCTTATGAAGTCAAAACATGAATAGCCTTGTGAAGAGGAAGCTGCAATGCCTAGCCATAATGGTATCAATGACATATAAATGATAAAATGTCATATGTTATAATGATACATGACTTCAGCGTTTATTTGAGGATTCCTAGCTTCCCTTGAAAGAGGAAATCTTACAGCTTGATATATGTGACACCTCCACTTTTACTCCTATGCTTTGTATATAAACATTTAGTTGGCCAAAACATTAGGTACCTTACACAACTGACATTTAAGTAAAATAAACACTTGTTTGTATCCTTTTATTTATCTTTGTTACATTGCAACAATACTGATCCTACAGCCATTTTTTGCAGACACATTGGAGAGGATAAACTTTCGTCAGTGAACCTGGGTGATCCAGCAAACCTGGGTTGGATCTAGTCCAGGATTGAAGACATTTGCTAACAAATTTAGAGTTTACATGAATATATAAATATGTCTACATTTTTAGAAGTACTAGCTATTTTCAGCCATCCCACTACCTTTAACAGCTCTTTCTTCTTTTTTAAGACTGCAATATCATTGTCCCAAAAATAGTAATGACTCATATCATATCATAGTATTTACTTGAAATAAGAGGAAGGGAAATGTTTGTCATGGTTTGACTTTCGCCATCAGGTCCTTTGAGTTTCATTACAATGTCTCCAGACCCATAATGGATTCTCCATAGAAATACATATATTTGCTCAAAAGGGAAGAACAAGAAAGTTTGTTTGACTTTTTTGTCTCTTTGCACATCAGATGATGAAATTCGTCAATTTTAGATCAAAGCGTACTTAGACAGCAATAAAACAATATTTTGTTGTCACAGTTTTAAAATGTGCATTACATAAAACATTAAACTGAATGTGGTCTTTCCAAAATCCATTTCGAACATTGATCCAGTAAATAGGATTAAATAGAATTTATTTTTTAATTAAAAAAGTTCTACAGAATGTGTCCAGCTATGTTTTTGAACTGACATCTACTGACCAAAGGATTTTCCAGTGGATGGCATAATTAGAAAGTAAAACAAGGAACCCACTATAGATGTAAAAATTGAATAAACTAGACAGACACATTTTTATTTAAACAAATCAAAGGGTCCACAAGACCACCTGAATGGGTCATTCCACTAACAGCTTTTCTAAAAGTGCCAGTGCCCAGGCTTTGAAAATAATTTACATATTGTTAACAAGTCATAATTTAATTGTAGAACAGGAGTTTATCATCATCTGAAGCTGCCTGTTACTGTGAAATATAACTCTCATTCAGGACAAAGTTTAAGACTAAGTTTAAGGTTTATATCAGTTTCTAACAACTTACTGCATATGCTGTTTGTTCACATTAGAAGACTGACAGGCTGCCAAATCTCAGCTGTCATAGAACATGAGAGATAGAAACTGAATTTATAATATTTGTTAAGAACTTTCAAGATTAAAATGTAATTAAACCATCAGCCATTAAACCTTTAACCTACTGCTAAAAAAGTAAGGCTGCGTACACATGTTCAATAATTGTCGTTGGAAAGGATCTTTCATGATCCTTTCCAATGACAAAAGACTGAACGATGCATGAACAAGCACTGTTCTGCTCTGCTGCACTCTGACGTAAACTGTATGATTTTATACAAGAAGAAATCATAAAATATACTATATACAAGGCGTTTGCCTCATACCAACAAATGACTATCACCTACATCTTTCCACATTGTCCCAAAGTATGTGTCTTCTTGACTCTGGAGCAAACATTGTAAATCTTTTTATAGTTAAGAACTCATGATAATGAAAATTGTTTATTGACACTTGACAAAATCCCTACATAAGCATTATTAATGGAAATAAGATCCTAAAAAATGTTAACTGTTTCTATACTGTGCTTAATGTATTACTCTTATTGGTTGGTTTGAAAGGTGGAGACTCCCATCTTGGGTTGTTTCTTTTAAATTATGCTAATCGTTTTGCTTTTTTAAACTCATGCACAAGGTAAAAATTTTAGAACAATAGCCACATTTGATTGTTCTCACACATGTTTCAATAAAAGCTCCATCTATAGCAGGAAGTCTCTGTTCCATTAAGAAGGGAACACATGCAACTTTATCAGCTCTCTCCCCTTCACTTTCATTATGATAGTTCTTCATTGGCCGTCTATGAACGAGAGACAACAAGCGCTGTACACATGCCAGATTCTCTTCCGACTTTAGCCCTGAGATGATTATCGGATGAGAATCATCTGGTGTGCGTACATAGCCTAAGTTCTGCAGCCCCCTTACATGTATTATTCCATCTTTATCTGCTTCTAACACATTAGAAATAAAGGTGCTGACTACCTTGACATATACAGACACCCCTAACACAGGAAACTATAGCTGAATCATAGCGGAATCCCCACTCCTTCTACAAAGGAGTAATTGACAACAATTGCCAGAAAGAGTTGTGCAAATAATAAAGCAATATATAGTCCCAAACATTTTGTTAAGGTGACGTTTGACTATATTTGGAGTGCCCACATCTTCACTGGAGTTCAGGAAAGTAGCCCTCTGGAAGCTGGGGGCAACATTGAAAAACAGACTTAACAATCTGTTTTTTGAGACTAGAATTAGTTAGGATATAATATACAAAAAGTATAGTGACACGATTGTTACTCATTTGAGGCAACATATGGGGCTTCATCTTTACTTTAATGTGGATGAGCTTAGTTTTGCTGCCCTTGATCTGCTTTACCCTAAACTTTGTGGTGAAGACTTTGATAAAATATTGTTAAAGAGGGAATCTAAGTAAATCTTCAATCTGCAGGCTACCCAATATCAGAATCAAAATTTAAACTACGAATAATGTTTTTACTATTAATTGTCCTGTTCTTGCAACATGTACCCCCAGGGTCTATATGCAGCTCAACAGGCAGATAACTCCACTCTACTAGTAAATAAATTGAGACTTGTGTGAAAATCTGTAGCTTAATTAACCGGACGTAGAAATGAGTAAACTAAAGAAAGAAATGAACAAAACATACAGTAAGAACATTACCTATGATGATCATACAACATACATTCCATAAGGAATACAATCTGGTAGCATATAACAATAACTGTAGCCCCTAGCAATACCTGAGCACATATAACTAACACATACTTTCTATCATCTGCTGCAACACAGTAAACAGTTTTGAATAATCAATGGATAATCTTCTTACTGGCAATGCCTTCATAAGAGAGCACACACTAGGCAACTGCTTCTTCCAAGAGGTTCAGAGAAAAATGGCAGCTTCTATCTTCTCCTTCCCATAAGTCTCTGCTCAAGCAGGAAATTACGTCACAGAACTACAATAGATCACTAATAGTAAAAAGCCAGTGGCGCCGTTAACCTAAACATGAGCATTCCTACTAATTATTAATAACTTACAACATTACCCAATGCAGTACAATAACCCATGTCCAGAGGATAGTACATTATTCAAAATGTCCGTTTTTAAATTTTATTTATTTTGGACCATTTCAATATGATCTGTTTGGAAATTGTAGTAATTTGCCACTTCTTTTTATATATATGCAATAAATAATTTTGTGGTTGTAACTTCCTTTTGATTATAAGCACACAATATTGGTGTAACATTATAATTTATTATTAATTTTACACTGAATTTTGATTATATAAAAGAGTTATTGTTTATGTGTCTTATATTCTTCAACCCAATATTGCTTCTACCTCTCCTGTCAAGTCAGTGCCACGTAAAATGCAAAGCCCCATTGCATGCCTTCTTTATTGATTGTAAAGTAAGCTGTATGATCCATTAATTACCAAATAGTCATCGCCGGGGATTATAACTGAAAAGGTGAGTTATACATTGAGCTTAGTGTTCAAATACTTTGTGGATTGGAGTAGTTTGTGAAGTTGTCTTTAGGAGGAGTTTCTGAATGATAATAGTTTTTATTACTACTACCCAAGCCCCCTATTATTTAGAGCAAAGGTAGAGGTGGTGGTTATTCCCCTTCCTATATGAAATCAGTGGTGTTTTGTTCTTTCCCTCTCTGTTTTCCCATGTCCCTGCCTCTGACCTCCTTTGTATGTTGCGGCAATCCCAAGAACTGAATGATTTGCACAGGACTGGATGGTTGTCTTCTAAATGGGCCAATGTGGGTTTTTGTGGATATACTGCAAATATTTGAATATTTCAAAAATGTTTTTCAATTGTAAGCAATGTGTGACTTGTGCCTGTTACAAGCTACTTTTTGTCATGCCTTTGCCATCTATTCCTTTAGGTCTCATTTAACACTCCTGAGAAAGCAGATAGTAGCTTCAGCGTAATGTGTCAAGTTATTATTACCTGAGACCATGCTGTAAACCATCTTTTTGGTTCTTGGATTTATTATGTTTTTAAGAAAGTGTTTAATAAAGTTTGCTGGCATTTTGTCTTGATATTTGCAACAGATGTTTCTTTTGGTATTGGTATAAAGATTTCTAAGACTTTTAGGTGTAGCATAATGTTCTTCCCCTCTAAAAAAACTATTTCCCCCTCTAAAAAAATATTCCCCTCTAAAAATTTTTATTATTATTAATATTAAACAGGATTTATATAGCGCCAACATTTTACATAACTCTGTACATTAAATAGGGGTTGCAAATGACAGACCAATACAGACAGTAATACAGGAGGAGAGGACCCTGCCCCGAAGAGCTTACAATCTAGTAGGTGGGGGAATTCACACACAATAGGAGGGGGATATGTAGTGGTGGGGAGTAGTGATGGTTTCAAAAGACAGAAGAAGATGGGTAGGCAAGTTTGAAAAAATGGGTTTTGAGTGCTCTTTTAAATGAGCAGAAAGTAGGAGCAAGCCAAATAGGACAAGGAAGACCATTACAGAGTTGGGGCAGCTCTAGAGAAGTCTTGTAATTGTGCATATGATGAGGTTATGAGTGAGGAAGACATTAGGAGAAGCGGAGAGAGCAGCTGGGGGAGTATTTTTTTACCAAGTCAGAAATGTAATTGGGACAATAACTGTGTAGGGATTTGAAGGCAAAGCACAGGAGCTTGAATATGATTCTAAGTTTAAATGGAAGCCAATGAAGAGAACTACAAAGAGATGCAGCGCAAGAGGAGCGGAGGAAAGGATGGATGAGTCTGGCTGCAGCATTCATAATAGATTGTAGAGGAGAGAGTCAGGTTAGTGGAATACCAGAGAGGAGGATGTTACAATAGTCCAGACGGGAGATGATAAGAACATTTACAAGGAGTTTGGTGGTCTCAAGGGACAGGTAGGGCCGGATTTTGGAGATGTTGCGGAGGTGAAAAGTGACAGGACCTGGAAATGTTCTGAATATGGGGGGGTGGAAATGAGAGGGCAGAGTCAAAGGTCCCACCAAGACCACGTGCCTGAGGGGAGGGCTGAATAACAGTCTTGTTACCAGTTAGATATATGTCAGGGGGAGATGTGGAATTTGAGGGGGGATTGATGATGAGTTCTGTTTTATCCAGGTTGAGTTTCAAAAATCAGTCAGACATCCATGATGATATGGCTGACAGGCAGCATGAGACCTTATCAACGACTGAGGGAGACAGGTCAGGGGTGGACAGATAGATTTGAGTGTCATTAGCATACAGATAGTACTGTAAGCCAAAGGAGGATATGAGACTACCGAGAGAGGAGGTGTACAGAGAAAAGAGAACCAGTCCAAGGACTGACCCTTGGGGAACACCAACAGGGAGGAGAGTGGGCGAGGAGGAGTTACCATTGAAAGAAACTTGAGGGTGATCAACAGTGTCAAAAGCAGAGGAAAGATTAAGGAGAAGGAGCAGGGAAAAGTTGCCTTGAGACTTAGCTCTGATGAGGTCATTGGCCACTTTAGTAAGGGCTGTTTCAGTGGGTGGAATGGGCAGCTCTAAAACCAGACTGGAGGGGGTCAAGGAGCGAGTTGGTGCTCAGGTAATCGGTGAGTCTTTTGTAGACAAGGCGTTCAAGAAGTTTGGAGACATATGGGAGAAGGGAGATAGGACGGTAGTTAAAGGGTAGGGAGGGGTCCAGTGAGGGTTTCTTTAGGATAGGGAGAATTATAGCATGTTTAAAAGCTGAGGGGTATTTACCAGTAGAAAGGGAGAGGTTGAAAAGTTCGGTTAGGCCAGGGGTTACGGTGAAGGAATGGGCAGGAGAGGGGTGTCTGTGCTTTAGAGGGGAGGAGGTAAGTGTGACACTAAGTTTGTTTCCATTGTTTTAGGTCTTTAAAAGTAGGCCATTTGGTAATAAACATTTAACATTATTACAAGGTTACAAATAAATTTATGAGCTGGTTAAACACTGGATACTCAGCATATAAAGTCAATATTTTATATGTTCTGTTTCCTAAAATATACCATTTAACAACAAATCATGGCTATCGAGCAATGTTTCTATGTTCTGTAAATTGACATTGAAGCTGCATTTAATGCTTATATAAAATACAGTTTATTCATGTTATGTATTCCATAAAAATCTAAAATCTTCTATAATTTAGTGTAATATAGTGTATTTAAAAACAAAAAAAACTTTGGAAAATTATGGTATATTTTATTTTAATAAATAAAAAGGTATTTAATATTGCTCATGACAGGATTATCTTTGACATCAATAGAAAAGCTTAGCTGGTCATAATATACTCACTGAATTCTTCATTCACATGCAGAAGTGTGCTGCTCCACAGTGTTGTAATAAATGGAAATCATTTGGGAAATCACAGACACATTTTGTAGTAAAAGAACTTACCCAGTAGACATATTATTTATTGTAATATATAAATGTTTTTAAAGTTATCTGTATTTTTCCCATACAAAAATTAAAAATCATTTACAGAATATAAAACCTTGTACATGTAAAACAGCATCAAGAAGAATAAGCAAACACAATGCCAAGGAAAAACTAAAAGAAATTTCCAAGGAATAAAAAAAGGAAAATAGGAACTGCTTAAACAAAGGCATACCTAGATTGGCTCTAGATTTAGAAAGAATGACCTCAATAATAACCTCATAGAAAACTAATGAAACATGAAAATTAAGCAAAATTAAACTAGATATGCTTATGTATACAAAATAAAATTTTTGAGATACTTAATGTCAATATATTCTACATACAGTATTTTTACAGAACTAATCACAAGAAGTCATTAAAAAACTCTCTATGACACTTTATATTCTGCTAATATTCCAGATTTGATAAAACATCTTACAAAATTACTGGAAACATGGAAACTATATCAAATTTCTTGGCTGGGGTGCATCGCATCTGTCAAAATGACATGGTTACCTAAATTTCATTGTCCTATTAGAATACTTCCCATCAAACTTCCCCCACATATACTTAAATCATTACAACAAAAAAATGGATCACAAAGACCACGTGGCTAACAGCAAACTCTTTTTCAGACACAAAGTAAAGGGGGCCTATCGGTGCCTCATTTATATTCATATTGTAGGGCCCCACAAATAGCACCAATAATGACATATTATGTTTCAGACAGACCCCCTAAATGGGTTTCTATAGAGGTTGATAAAATTAAACCGATATCAATAGAAACACATTTTTATGGCTACCTACTACTCACACAAGAACCCTATTATACAACACTCTCTTTAAATATGGGATTTAGTGGAAAAAGGCAGGGAAATTAATGTCACCAAATACTCCTCTTGCTACTAAAGTAAGGGAATCCAACCTTTACACCTGGCATGAATTAACCACATAGATTTCATTGGTGGATGGAAAAACATTTGTATAGAATACACCATTTTAATAATCCACTTGGTATATTTTCATTTAAAACACTTAGTGAAACTCATGCAATCATACTACATTAGAAATATTTCTACAGATCAAACATTTCATCCTGTCTAGACTAGGAAAAAGATCAGATATATTAAACATTACTTAGTTCAAGCAAATATGTGTAAAAAATCCGCAAATTAGGGGGATAGTTACTGCCTTGTATAATGCCTTGGTACAACACCGCACATTAAAACTCCTATATATAACCCAGTGGGAAAAAAGATCTCCATATATTATTACAACAAAAAGAGTAGGAACAGATTTGGCACACAATTGCACACTGCAGCATTAATATGTCAGCAGTAGAAGCTAATTATAAATTACTACTAAGATGGTGCTTAGTACCTACACGATTGACAAAAATAAAATCTACTTACTCAAGTGACTGTTTTAGATGTGGCAAAACAGCTGGAACTCTCCCCTTCATATTTGGTGGGAATGCCCAAAAATTCAAAAATATTGGACACGTATTTACCAAATGGCTTATACATTGGTGCTTCACTCCTTCCTCAAAAATAATCTAAAACCAGTTATTTGTACTGACATTCAATTGAAACTATTAAATTATTTGTTTACCTCTGCAAAAAATGGTACTAGCATAAAATTGGTGGTCATCTATGCCAACAATAACACAAGCGAAACATAAAATGACCTGGTTGTTAGAAAATGAAAAAATGAGAGCAATTCTCACTGATCCAATGACTAAATTTCAAGGAATATAGTCCCAGTGGATAGACTATTACATGCCTTTGGTTTGGGATTGCTCTAGTTTGACCTCATTAGGTCTGGTGTAAAACTAAATGCATTATACAATCGGCTCATATGCAACCTAACCCTACCCTCCCCACACTTTCCTTTTTTGTACTCTTTTCTTAAATTTAAAATCTTTTTAATTAATGATAATTTAGATTAGCAATATCAGATGATATTTATGGAATTTACCGATGTTCTGTATTTATTGTTATGTTACCTATCTATCTTTCCCCCTTTTATTTTTTTATTTTCTTAACTAATAATTTAACTACTATATTGGCATTGTTACATATTACAACATGTGTTATCTTATATTTTTTCTGTAATGTTATATTACAATAATATACATTGTATTGTTATTGACAAAACAAATAAAAATAATTGAAAACTTTGTATGATTTCCTTTTATGCTGATGATCAGGACAATCACAATAAAGGTTCCAGCAGTAATCTGCCATTATGTGTCAATCTCATCTCCCCTGATACCTTTCTTCCATCACCTTTATAGACCTTTTATGGAAGCTCTCCCCTTGTTCCTCACTGAATTCGCCAAGGTTTTCTGGAAATTTTTGCAAATGGGTATGGAAGTAGTGTACCTTGATGCTCATAGTAGCACACAAATTTTTAAAGTGTAAGAGCAAGTTTTATACCAGTTCTTCATAATTTTGTGCTTTATGGTTTTCAAGAAGTTCTTGACAACCATGACATAGCTGTGCCAGGCAGAAGCTTCAGTATCAGTCATGTAATTTGTGAAATTTGAATCATGTTTCAGTTTCCAAATCTGGGGTCCATCAAAAATTCCTGCTTTAAATTTTTAAGTACTCAATCCAGGTAAGAATCTACAAATGTATTTGAAGAAATTATGGTCCTTGTTCAGAGCTCTAACAAATTGCCTAATTAATCCCATTTAAACAGCGCAAACATTTTTTTTAGGGCTAAGGGTAATATGTGTGCCATTAGAAAGAATGATTTTTTAGGGGAACAGTGAGTTTTAATGCAAGCTCACCAGTGTAAAGCTGCCGGAGATGCGCGGCTCCGGCCGCAAGCTCATTCAGTTGCTGAAATGCGCGACGGCTTACGATTTCGGATCGCGAATAAGAATGCGCTAGCGAGCGTCCAATTTTGCTTGATGAATTAGGGCCAAAGTCTCCATCTTCACTGAAGTTTGTTAAGAGTGTCACCTCTTGTGTCCTATAAACAGTTATTTTAACAGTTCTTTTCTTTTAGCCTGAATGTTAAAAGTTCAGATGCTTGTTTTGACAGACATAGGTCACACAAAAATAAATCATTGAGCTCTTCTTGGGAGAACTGCTGGTTTCATGAAACATTTCCCTCATATTCACTTCCACTGCTAACTCCTGGATTACACTCCAAACTCTGTATATCCCCTATATCTGATATAGGAATACCAGGGAGTGTACTGAACACCGGTATGGGAACATCAGCACCATGTGGCACAGGTCGTCTTGCTGATTCCAAATCGGGGTACTCCCACTTTTGAAACCTAACGATTGAAACCTTTTACATTCACAGCACAAAAATATTATTCATTATGGGGATTTTGGGGCTCTCACCATACCATAGGTATACCAAATTTCAAACTTTTCAGTTTTTCATTTTTCCACTGTTGTAGACACTCTACACAAGTTTTGCATACCATTTGGGGAGCTTAATACTTATCTTGGTCCCCCAGTTTAATACCAAAATATGCAAGATATGCTTGTTTCACAAATTCTGTAATGTTTATTCTCTGGTTTTGCTGGGAATATTCACCACAAATGTAGCAAAATACATTAGGGTCATTTAAACAACTTCTTGAAGAATTTTTCTGTAAAAAAAAAGGAAATGTATGAATAAAAAGAAGGCAAATGAAAGTTTCATCAAAATGGTGCTACATTTAATGTATAAAATGCAAAACATCGATGTAAATAAAGATTCATAATAATATGCTGTGTTAACATTTTTTTTTGGTAAAATCGTCCATTCCAATTTCTGTCTCACAAGAACTAGAGCCAATTCAATGAAACTGATGTCATTTCTGGTTTTCAGCAGACCTGAAATACACTAAATATATTGAAAAAAAAATTTTTTTTGTTCAGCTGTGTTATTGTTACAGGTTGACATTCAAAAATCGGGCCAATGATTATCCGGTTCCTTTTTCCGGTTCCCAGATTTCCGGCATGGATTTTGGAGCGCATTTTCAAACTTACCGCGTTGGCGCAACCACTGTTTTCTGGAGGCGCTGTTTTTGTTTTGATGGCGCTGTACTCCAGAATCAGCTGTTGGGTCTTACTTGCACATGCTAACAGGCATTCCTGCTCATTCCTTCTCATTTTATAATTTATTTGCTGCTATATAGCCCCACTCTGTGTTAGAAACCTAAAATTTTATATGATAGCATGCTTTTGTACGTAACATGCCCTGTGTTGTTGGATGGAGTTTCTCAGCACAGCTGTGCTACTACTATGTATTTTTAGATAGAATTTTTCTATCCAAGAATACAGGGCACTACAGGTGATGGATGGGGACAAGTCCCTCTTCATCACCTATAGTGCCCAAAGATCGTATTGGAACTGCAGAGGTAATCTGCAGTTCAGCTCCACTGTGACATCATGTGGGAAACTGAACTGCAGACATCTGCAGTTCCACTACAATGTCCGGGCACTACAGGTGATGAATGAGGACTTGTCCCCATTGATCACCTGTAGTGCCCTTTGTTGTTGAATAGAGTTCAGTATCCAACAACATATAGTACAGCGCTGCAGCAGCGACCGCTGTTGAGCCGCTGTGCTAGTGCTATCTTTTCTTGGATACTAGCACAGATAGAAAATGCAGAAAAAAGTGGAAGTGTTTTAATCATGGGAGATTTCAACTAGCCTTACATTGACTGGAGTAATGGCACTACAGGAACAGCAAAAGGGAGGAAATTTGTGAATTTAATACAAGATAATTTTATTGTACAGTTTATAGAAGCTCCAACTAGAAATGATTCTCTGCTAGACCTAGTTCTTTCTAACAATGCGGAGGTTATAAGAAATGTGCAAATAAAAGAGAATCTGGGTAGACAGTAATCAAAAACAGGAAAGATAAAAAAATTTTAAGAGAGCAAATTTTATGTTATCAAGGGCGGCTCTCTGTGACTTGGACTGGGAGACAATATTTTCCTTAAAGAACACAGAACAGAAATGGGAACGTTTCATGTCTGTTCTACAAAAGCAAACTGAAAAATATATTCCAATGGGTAATAAGTTTAAGAGGCTAAAATTAAAACCTGTGTTGCTCACAGCTGATGTTAAAAAAGCCATAAGGAACAAGAAAAGGGCATTCCAAAAATATAAAAATTAAGGATTACCTTCATCATTTGAACCTATAAAGAATATATCAAAAGATGTAAAAAGGAGATACAATGTGCAAAACTTTAAAATGAAAGACAAATTGCAAAGGAAAGTAAGGCAAACCCCCCAAAAATTTAAAAAAAATAGCAAAAAGATTTCAGCAATCAGACAAGTCAGATTTACTAAACACTTTTTTAGCGCTTTGTACACGAAAGAAAATGGCAGAGCTCAAGTCCAAATTCATAATAGCAATGTCACTGCCTTAAATGAGTCACAATTGCTCAGAATTCATATGACTGAGAAACAGCTGGGAAAAATTAATGTTGACAAAGCACCAGGACCTGATGATTTATGGTGATGTGTCCTTAAAGAGCTGAGCTCAGTTATTTCAAAGTCATTATTTCTAATTTTTAAAGACTCTTTAGTCACTGGCAAGGTACCGATGGATTGGCATAAGGCCAATGTGGTTCCTATCTTCAAAAAGGGAGCAAAGCCATTACCAGGTAACTACAGACCCGTTATTTTACCGTCTATAGTTGGAAAGGTCTTAGAGAGATTGATAAAGAACCACATAGATGAGTTTCTGCTAGAATAATATAAGTGATAGCATGGCTTCAAGAATGACAGAAGTTGTTAAACAAATATACTTTCATTTTATGAAGAAGTAAGTAAACAGGTAGACAGTGGAATAGCAGTTGATATAGTGTACTTGGACTTTCCTAAAGCATTTCACACTGTACCCCACAGACTGGGATTTGTAAGTTAGGGTCAATAGGTTTAGAAAAGTCAATCTGTAAATGGATAGAGAACTGGCTTAAAGATTGCATCCAGAGAGTTGTAATTAATTATTCATACTCTTAATGGTCTAAGATTATTAGTGGAGTACCCCAGGGTTCAGGGTTGGGACCTTTACTGTTTAACATCTTTATAAATGATATAGAGTTTGGGATTACAAGTACCATTTCTATGTTTGCAGAAGACATCAAACTATGTAATGGAATTAAGTCTATACAGGATGTCTATAATCTACAAGCTCACCTGGATTTAATGATTGATTGGGCAGCAAAGTGGCAAATGACATTTATGATAGTTAAATGTACAATTATGTACTTAGGAGGTAACAACATGCATGCTTCATACTGTCTAGGGGGAAAACATTTGGGGGAGAGAGAAATGAAAAAGGATCTGGGGGTTCTGGTAGATCATAGACTTAATACCAGCATGCAATGCCAAGCTGTAATATCCAAAGCTAGTAAAGTACTTTTTTGTATTAAAAGAGGAGTAGACTGCAGAGATGGAGACATTATCCTGCCCCTGTACAAAGCATTGGTCAGACCACATCTGGAATATGCAGTCCAGTTTTGGGCACCAGTTCACAAAAAAGGACATTGTTGAATTGTAGAAAGTGCAGAGAAGGTCAACTAAATTAATAAAAGGAATGGTGGAGCTTAGCTATGAAGAGAGATTAGCTGAACTTAATCTATTCTCCCTTGAGAAGAGACGTTTAATGGGGGGATATGATCACCTTGTATAAATACATAAACGGTCCATATAGACAACTCTCTTCCCCATTATTCACTTTGAGATCATTACAAAGAACAAGAGGGTACTCTTTCCGCCCAGAGGAAAAGATGTTTAAACTCCGGATAAGGAAGGTATTCTTCACTGTAAGGTCTGTGAAAATGTGGAATCAGCTCCCTCAGGAAGTAGTTTCAGCAACTACTATAGATTGCTTTAAGAAAAAGCTAGATGCTTTTCTAGAAGCACAGAAAACACTTGGGTATTAAGGCATTAAAGTAAAATTAACAGTGACTGTTGATCCAGGGAACATCCGAGTGCCTCATGGAATCAGGAAGGAATTTTTCTCCCCTGTTGAAGCAATGGCAGCACGGTGGCTCAGGGGTTAGCACTCTGGCCTTTACAGCGCTAGGTCCTAGGTTTGAATCCCAGCCAGGACACTACCTGCATGGAGTTTGCAGGTTCTCCCCGTGTCTGCGTGGGTTTCCTCCCACATCCCAAAAACATGCCGTTAGGTTAATTGTCTTCCCCCTAAATTGACCTTAGACTATATTAATGGCATATGACTATAGTAGGGACATTAGATTGTGAGCTCCTTTGAGGGACAGTTAGTGACATGACTATGGACTTTGTACAGCACTGTGTAATATGATGGCGCTATATAAATACTGTATAATAATAAAAATAGTACCAGGGTTTTTTTGCCTTCCTCTGGACCAACTATGTCTTATAGGGTTTTATATCTGGGATATGTTTATTTCCCTAGTGGTTGAACCAAACCTACTATGCAACTTTGTAACTATGTAGTGCCCGGAGATTGTAGTGGAACTGCAGAGGTAATCTGCAGTTCAATTCCATTGTGAAGTCATGTAGGAAACTGAACTGCAGACCTCTGCAGTTCCACTACAATGTCCAGGCACTACAGGTGATGACTTGTCCCCATTCATCACCTGTAGTGCCCTGTGTTGTTGGATAGAGTTTCTCTATCCAACAACACATAGTACAGCGCTGCAACAGCTTTCGACACTAATTTTCACACAGTAGCCAAAAACCTGCAAATAGGATTGATACAATGGGGTTATCCGAAGAAGCTCATCAAGAAAGCCTATCAAAAGGCATTAAGCCAGTCAAGACAGAACCTGCTTTTCCAAGATTCTAATCAGAAACAGAATACAGTATCTAATACCACAAGACTGATAACCACATTCAGCCAACTACATGAAACAATACAAAGAGTCTGCCAGAAACATTGGCACTTACTAAGTTCAGACCCAAAAGTGAGAAAATTCATAGGTGAACAGCCACAAATAACCTATAGAATATAGTCTCCCTCTCTCACGGATCACTTAGTTTCCAGCCACTTCACTAATAATCCCACCTATTCCAAAGAGGCTGAGGCTGAGAAGGCAGCCAGAAGGTTCCAGGCTGAGAAGGTAGCCAGAGGGTTTCCAGACTGAGAGGAAGTCTGTTTCAGCCTGTGAAGGGAGCCAGAATCTGTTCCTAGGCAGGAGAAGGGAGCCATAGTGGGTTCCAGACTGCTTGAGAGGGGACAGAGCTCCAGGAAATGCAGTGGGGAAACAAGACTTGAACTGTGAGTGAAACAGTGTTGATATTGAGTGTTAGAGAGACAGGACACCCAGTGAGGTAGCTAGATGCCCAGCTGTGCTACTGTTTTATTATTTTGTTGTAAAGTTGTGGAGTTTGCTGTAATACTTGGCTAAGAAAAAAAAATACTGTTATTTTGGATTTTTGTAGTCTGCTGCACTTGTACTATAACCACTGATGTTATTTATAATTTTAATAACCCCTCCCAGTTAATCCAGCACCCTTCTCTCCTTTTGCCCATGCTCTGCAGTTAGCGGGGGAACCGTCGCCAATAGATCGCCTCCCATGGCTGCCAAGTTTCCTGCAAAAATGAGCAAAGATCTTAAATAACCCAATTAGGGTGATTTAATTATCAGCTGTGCGATTCAGAAGGAGATGTTAAACTCCATGGTGGGGTGATAGCAATTAATTAGCGCACACCTGCTCCCTGTTCTGTGTGCATCCCAAGTCGATTACAGGTTAGTTTGAATCTTAAGTGCCTGATGTTTTTTTGTGTAAGTGCTACTTTTTTATGCTACATTATACTCATTCACAAACTTCCTTCATTTATAGTTACAATTGTTGCACTTGTTGTTTTGATACTTATTCTTTTGGTTGCAACTGTAGAATGTGCTCTGGTTGGGGTGCCTTGGATTTAACAACGGACCAATAGATCATACAAAGGGGAAAGGTTTATTTACAGCTTAGGATAATATTTACATATGATTTTCAATACAAAAGGGAAGCAGGTAAAGGGTATATAGGAAGGGGAAGGAGAGGGGTCTAGCTCTATCTCTAGCACATGGTCAAAAATCTCACACAACCATACACAC
>NC_092859.1:61002949-61010140 GCF_032062135.1 Pyxicephalus adspersus
TGGAACATAGGTAGTGTTACCTGAGAGATAGAACCCGGCGCCCATGCCTGCGATTAGGAGCAGCGGCGCCGGCACGACCTGCAGTGCTAACAGTATCCTTTTACAATGTATCTTTTTACAATGTATCTTTTTATATATCCTTTTACAATGTATCTTTTTACATCTGTTTGGAGGTTGTATAAGCTCTGCACAGTGCTGAAAGAAACCCGAATTTTTCCTCCCATTGACTTTATTGGTGTTCCACTTTGACATTCGACCACCCAAATTTTTTTGCTATATTCGAGCAAATAGCTGCAGAATCGAATAGTGAGCTATTCTCTAACTACCCCGCAGTTTAAAGCTAAACCAGTCCAGGCCAGTCTTTAAATAAAACAAAACATGTTCCACTTACATTACATACTTTCTTGGTGCAAGGCAGAGCTCTGTTCCTCCACAGCTCTAGGAATTAACTGGGCTGCCTCCAAAGCCTCTCCAGCCTGCCACACAATGGCTGATCCTCAGCCTTCCTGCTGAGCAGTTCATCTCTCTCTGACATGCATTCTTCTGTCTCTCTCTCAACATGGATCCCTCTGGCTCTTTCGTCAGCCTGGATCCCTTTTGTGGATTACTTCCCAGTCAGCCTCTTGTTGAGCACAACTCCTCCGCCTCTTGCCGAGCACAACTCCTCCGCCTCTTGCCGAGCACAACTCCTCCGCCTCTTGCCGAGCACAACTCCTCCGCCTCNTATATATATATATATATATAAATACCGTGTATATATATATATATATGTATAAATACATATATATCTATCGAAGCAAGCAAGAGCTTATGTGTGTGCTTTTGAGGTTTGTGGAAAAAATCTGGTTCGCTAGCAAAAGCGAGCTCTGGCCCGGCGGAGCTTGCTGGAATTTATCACAAGGTGGATCCTCGAGGCCAGCATTGTTTGGGTTTAGATAGGCACCTCTGCAAAGAGCTGAAATCAGTTACCTCTTTCTAAACCTGAAAATATTAGGTCATTTAAAAATTTGCTTATTTTTCACCTAATTTAAATGTTTTGAACATTTGAACAGGCCAAACATTTTTTTAGGGCTAAGTGAAAGATGTGTGCTATTGGAATGAATGAGTTTTTTTAATTATTATTATTATTATTATTATTATTAATAAACAGGATTTATATAGCGCCAACATATTACGCAGCACTGTACAATAAATAGGGATAGCAAATGACAGACTAATACAGACCATGATACAGGAGGAAAGAACCCTTCCCCCGAAGAGCTTACAATCTAGTAGGTGGGGGAATTTCACACACAATAGGATGGGACATATGTATTGCTGGGAAGTAGTGGTGGTTTCAAAAAACAGTAGGAAAGTAGGAGCAAGCCAAATAGGACAAGGAAGACCATTCCAGAGAGTCGGGGCAGCTCTAGAGAAGTCTTGTATCCGTGCGTGTGATGAGGTTATGAGTGAGGAAGTCATTAGTAGGTCATTGGAGGAGTGGAGAGGGCGGCAGGGGGAGTATTTTTTTTACCAAGTCAGAAATGTAAGTGGGACAATAACTGTGTAGGGATTTGAAGGCAAAGCACAGGAGCTTAAATTTTATTCTAAGGTGAAATGGAAGCCAATGGAGAGAACTACAAAGAGATGCAGCGGAAGAGGAGCGGAGGGAAGGATGGATGAGTCTGGCTGCAGCATTCATGATAGATTGAGGGGGAGAGGGTCGGGTTAGTGGAATACCAGCGGGAAGGATGTTACAGTAGTCCAGACAGGAGATGATAAGAGCATGTACAAGGAGTTTGATGCTCTCAGGGGACAGGTAGGGGCGGATTTTGGAGATGTCGCGTAGGTGAAAGTGACAGGACCTGGAAATGTTCTGAATATGGGGGGTAAATGAGAGGGCCGAGTAAAAGGTGACACCAAGACAACGTGCCTGAGGGGAGGGACGAATAACAGTATTGTTAACAGCTAGATATATGTCAGGGGGAGATTTGGAATTTGAGGGGGGGATGATGATGAGTTCTGTTTTATCCAGGTTGAGTTTCAGGAATCGGTCAGATATCCATGATGAGATGGCTGGCAAGCAGCATGAGACCTTATCCAAGACTGAGGGAGACAGGTCAGGGGTGGACAGATAAATTTGAGTGTCATCAGCATACAGATGGTACTGTAAGCCAAAGGAGGATATGAGACTACCGAGAGAGGAGGTGTACAGGAAAAGAGAACCGGTCCAAGGACTGACCCTTGGGGAACACCAACAGGGAGGAGAGTGGGTGAGGAAGAGATACTATTGAAAGAAACTTAAAAGGAGCGGTCAGACAGATAGGAAGCAAACCAAGAGAGAGCAGTGTCACTGATACCAATAGAGCACATGATTTGTATTAGAAGGGGGTGATCAACAGTGACTTTTAATGCAAGCCAGTGTCAAACTGTCGGGGATGCGCGTCTCCAGCGGAGAGATCATTTCAGTTAATACCTTCTGCGTGAATATGCCAGCGCCTGGAATTTGGTTGATAAATTTATCAAAGGGCTCCGATTTTGGATCGCACATAGGAATGCGCGAGAGAACGTCTGATTTTGCTTTGATGAATTAGGCCCCCCATATTAGGCTACTCTCAACACCACATTATTTTTTAATACTTTATGACATATTAGGTTGATGTTTGGTACATATAAAGTACATTGTACAAATTCATAACTACATCTGCAAATATGTTTGTATTTTCGATAACAGTTCTGCATAACGGCCTATACGCATCCCCTGAAGAAGCCAGTCGCATCAGGATTCAAGCCGTGTTTTCCCTGAACTATTTAGGCAAAAATCTGTCTAATAAAAGGGTCAAATACCCCATATTGTTAATGGGATAGACCCAAATTATGTAAGCCTTTGGCTGTAAATATTTTTATTGCACAAGTCAGTTTAAAAAAATATTATCTCTCTTTATGTTTTATGGTAAATACAATTGTGAATTGCCGCAGAAAAAAAAATCCCGCTCTCTTTCTCTTTATTATTTGTTGTATTATGATTTATTGTTAATGTTATTTCTCTTTCTCCTAAATAAATGATGAGGACAAAACAACATCTACTGGTGGGACCTGAGAATAAACCAGGATTCTTTTTGTAATGGAATTTTGAGTGCAAACAAAAACTTAGTTTATACTCAGGTATATATGGTACCATCCAGAAACAGATGAAAAAGGCATTAAATATTTTATTTCTTAGAAAAAAGTAGCAAAATTACAAAACATCCAAAACATTTGTTCCATACATTCAAAACAGAAATATTTGAAAAAAATATATATTTTGCTTTCCTCCTGGTGAAAGAGAAAGAGGAAATGTAAGTCCAGTGCACATATTCTGATGAAAGAATAGGGGAACACACATAAAGTAAATATTGGTGGCTGTGTGTGTGTGTGTGTGTGTGTGTGGGGGGGGGGGGGGTGTCATTTCAAGAACATACAATTGTGCCCTGAATTAGTCCCTTTACTGAAATTTCATGATACAGATGCATCACTTCAGAAAAGATTAAGACATTTCTTTAATAGTGAATAGTGTGTTGCTGATGCAGCTTCCACATATTAATATTCATATTGCAAATAAAAAAAAATCTGTTCTGCATAGTTAACTCATTAAGACTAGAGATGACCGAATTTCTCAAAAATTCTAATCAGCCAGTTCGCCAAATTTTCCGAAAAGACTTGCTTCTATCCGAATTTATTCATGGCGAATCAAATTAAAAAACGTCCATTTACAGCCTTGATAGTGGTGTAGAACACTGTGCCTTGCAGTAACACGCATAGGGAGTCTGCTGTGCTAGTGAAATAACACTGTGAGTCAGTATGACATGCAGATGACCGGCGTTGCTATTAGAATCACTGCACACTTCACTTATTTGGGCAGTCACAGGGCCAAACCTAAGCGGCCAAAACCGCTATTCGGTCGAATAATGCATTATTATTTGGGTGATCAAACGTCGAATCCGGACTCCAATAAAGTCAATGGGGGGAAAATTCTTGTTGTCTTTCTGGACTGTGTAGAGCTTCAACAGCCTATAAATACATTTAAAAAGACATGTCAAGAGTCCCACAGCTCTGCACAACACTGTACAAGTAAAAAAAAAATAAGGAAGTCTTTTTTCTGTTGCTGGCAAGGCCATTTTATGGGGCGGTCAAGGGAACATGCCGGATTTTATACGGTCTCCAAGTAGAGACAGAGAGGGGGTTCCTCTGGTACAAAAATTAGCCACCAGGTTTCACTGCTCCGTTACAAGCCATACACAGGCTTCAGAGTACAGGCAGAGGTCTTTGAGGGGAGTCTTTCAGTCCAAAAATTAGCCAGCTACACAGCTCTGTTATAAGTTACAAGTGACAGGTGGCAGCAGTAGGAGAAGGAGGCGGTGGGCACTGAGATGGAGCGGGGACCGCATTGGTAACTGGCATCTAGAGTAGGGTACTGGGCAGGCGGCAGCATCAGTAACAGCAGAAGAAGGAGGCAGTGGGCCCTGAGACGAAGTTTGGACAGCATTAGTAACTGGCATCTAGAGTTGGGTACTAGGCAGGCGGCAGCATCAGTGAAAGCAGGAGGAGGAGGCGGTGGGCCCTGAGAAGTGTGAATGGCATTGTTAACTGGAATCTAGAGCATGGTACTGGGAGGAGGAGGCGGTGGGCCCTGAGACGGAGCAAGGACGGCATTAGTGGTTGAGGCCATCACCTATATGGACAGTGTGGAAGCTGTAGCTATTGAAGACATGAATGGATGAGCAAGATTTCAATCTGTCCCTACCTACTATGTAGCGAAACCACATGAAAGAGAACGGGCTTGGCGGAATCAGCGGAGAAAAAAGACCCTGTTGAGCTTGAGTATAGGCTGGCATCTAGAGCTGGGTACTGGTAGGAGGAGGCGGTGGGCCCTGAGACGGAGCAAGGAGGGCATTAGTGGTTGAGGCCATCACCTATATGGACAGTGTACAAGCTGTAGCTACTGGAGACATTGCTGTGTAGGGGTCTGCCTCTTCCTATCTGCTAGCTGTAACTTTTTAAAATGCGGCATGGACAGCCTTGTTAACTGGCATCTACAGCTGGGTAGTGGACAGGCAGCAGCAGTAACAGCAGGAGGAAGGGGTGGTGGGCTCTGGAACAAAGTGTGGACGGTATTAGTATCTGGAATCTAGAGTTTGGTACTGGGCAGGCGGCAGCATCATTTACAGCAGGAGGAGGAGGCAGTGGGCTCTGAGACAGAGCGGGGACTGCATTGGTAACTGGCATCCAGAGCTGGTTACTGGGCAGGCGGCAGCAGTAGGAGGAGGCGGTGGGCCCTGAGATGGAGCAAGGAGACATGACTGGATGAGCGAGATTCCAATCTGTCCCTAGCTAATATGTAGCAAAACCACATGAAAGGGAACAGGTTTGGCGGAATCACCGGGGAAAGAAGACCCTGTTGAGCTTGAGTCTAGTCTAGCATCTAGAGCTGGGAAGTTGAGGCCATCAACTATATGGACAGTGTCGAAGCTGTAGCTATTGGAGACATGAATGTATGAGCAAGATTCCAATCTGTCCCTACGTGCTATGTAGCGAAACCACATGAAAGGGAACGAGCTTGGCGGAATGAGCGGGGAAAGAAGACCCTGTTGAGCTTGAGTTTAGTCTGGCATCTAGAGCTGGGTACTGGGAGGAGGAGGCGGTGGGCCCTGAGACGGAGCAAGGAGGGCATTAGAAGTTGAGGCCAAGGAGGGCAAAGAGGCCATCACCTATATGGACAGTGTACAAGCTGTAGCTACTGGAGACATTGCTTTGTAGGGCACCGCCTTTTCCTATCTGCTAGCTGTAACTTTCTAAAATGCAGCATGGACAGCCTTGTTAACTGGCATCTACAGCTGGTACTGGTACTGGGCAGGTGGCAGCAGTAACAGCAGGAGGAAGGGGTGGTGGGCTCTGGAACAAAGTGTGGACGGCATTAGTATCTGGCACCTAGAGTTTTGTACTGGGCAGGCGGCAGCATCAGGAGGATACCACAGAGTGGCAAGGTGACATAGTGTGGAGATGGCAGCAGCAGCATCAGGAGGATACCACAGAGTGGCAAGGTGACATAGTGTGGAGATGGCAGCAGCAGCATCAGGAGACCACAAAGTGACCCGGTGACAGAGTGGGGCGGTGGGTGGCAAAACCAGTACCGCTTACGAAGGTGAGTGAAAGAAGAAGCACTTGGCATCTGATGTGTGGCATCAGGCGGGGACTTGACTTCGAGGGGCTCTCGCTTCTGGCTCCAAGCGCCCAGCGCACGTCAGGTGGAACCCGTTCTGAGCACAGTGACAGGTGGGAAGTTTGACTGGGGCGGTACACCTGTTAAATGGTAACGCAGGTGTCCTAAGGCAAGCCCAGGGAGGACAGAACCCTCCCGTGGAGCAGAAGGGCAAAAGCTTGCTTGATCTTGATTTTCAGTCTGAATACAGACCGTGAAAGTGGGGCCTCTTAATCCTTCCCATTTTTGGGTTAGGAGCAGGAGGTGTCAGAAAAATTACCACAGGGATAACTGGCCACAGAGTGGCACAATGGCAGAGTCTGGAGGTGGCAGCAGCATCAGGATTTTCAGTCTGAATCCAGACCGTGAAAGTGGGGCCTCGTAATCCTTCCCATTTTTGGGTTAGGAGCAGGAGGTATCAGAAAATGTACCACAGGGATAACTGGCCACCGAGTGGCACAATGGCAGAGTCTGGAGGTGGCAGCAGCATCAGGAGGCTACAGAGAGGCACAATGACAGATAACTGGCTTGTGGAAGCCAAGCATTCATAGCGACATCGCTTTTTGATCCTTCGATGTTGGCTCTTACTATCATTGTGTAGCATAATTCACCAAGCGTTGGATTGTTCACCCACTAATAGGGAATGTGAGCTGGGTTCATTCAGCACATTCAGCTTCTGCGTAGTTGAAGGAGTGCACACATACTGTTGTCTCTTAGCAAAGAGCCAAGGACCACAGAGTGGCACAATGACAGAGTTTGGAGGTGGCGGCAGCATCAGTAGGCCATAGAGTGGCACAATGGCAGAGTCTGGATATTTTTATTGTAAAAACAATCAGAATAAAATACAACATATCACAACATTTACAACACTCTGCACACAAACACTTCTAGAACAAAATCAAAGTCCCACCATTCTTGGCTGTAATAAAGAAACAATAAATAATCAGAATTTTTCCTGGAGCAGAATTCAGAGA
>NC_092859.1:61011092-61020316 GCF_032062135.1 Pyxicephalus adspersus
AGGTAACATAGTGTGGAGATGGCATCTAATCAGATGCATCAGGCATTGGTGGGTGGAAATCCTGGCTGATCCACGCCTGATTCATCTTGACAAAGGTCAGTCTCTCCACATTTTGGGTGGACAGGCGAGTTCTTCTTGGGGAACTATGGCCCCCGCTGCACTAAACACCCGCTCTGCTGCCACACTACTGGCCGGGCAGGGCAGCTTTTCCAGGGCAAACTCGGCCAGTTGCAGCCACAAATCCAGTTTGGCTGCCCAGTAGTCCAGCGGATCTTCAATGACAGCTGGCAGGGTGCACTCCAAGTATGCCACCACCTGCTGGTTCAGGTTCTGCTCTATGTCTAGCTGCTGGTTAGTAGTTTCTTCACTATGCGGGTGTAGAAAGCTGCTCATCAGCTACTCTAGACTGAGGCTGCTGCTGAGCTGGTACTGCTCCTGCCACCCAACCCCTCCACAGCAGCCATGGCAGTGGAACGTGAGTGCAGAGGGCCCCCCCGGTCAGACCTGCGAGAGGATGGACAATGGCGCAGATAAGCAGCGGCCAACTGACTACATAGGATGTCTCGGTAGTATTTCAGTTTGTCCTCCCTTTCAGCGGGTGTAAAAAAGGCCCCCATTTTGGACCGGTAGCGAGGGTCCAACAAGGTGGAAAGCCAGAAATCATGAAGAATGGTGATAATTCGTCTGTCACTGCACAAGCAAGTGAGCATGCAGCAGGCCATTTCTGCAAGCGACTCGCAGGGACTCCCTGCTTCCATCTCCACTGCATACTGCCACGGTGTGTCTGGGTCCTCTGCCTCATCCTCCTCATCTCCCTCTTGCTCCTCTGGCTGCTCCTGCTCCTCCTCTCCTGTCACCTGTTTCAGGACATGAAGTAATGGAATGACGTTGTTCATCCTGTAGTCCTGGCGACTGACAAAAAATGTGGCCTCCTCAAAGGGCCTGAGCAAATGGCAGGTGTCGCACATGAGCTGCCACTGGCTGACATAAAGGTTACACATGGGAGTACTCCTATCCGCTTGGATCATCAAGAATTCGTTGATGGCCTTTCTCTGTTCGTATAGTCGGTCCAACATATGGAGGGTGGAATTCCAACGGGTGGAAACGTCACATATCGGCCTATGTTGGGGAATGGCGTTCTGCCGCTGCAGCTCAAGGAGGGTGTTGTTTGCGGTGTACGAGTGGCTGAAGTGCATGCAAAGTTTCCTGGCCATTTTTATGATGTCTTGCAGATGGGTGGAAGACTTCAGGAACCGCTTGACAACCAAATTGAACACGTGTGCCATGCAGGGTGCATGGCTCAGACTTCCTTGACGCAGCGCAGACACCATGTTCTTACTGCTGTCGGTCACCATGGTTCAGATTTTCAGTTGTCGCGGAGAAAGCCATGATTCAATCTCCTGATGAATCACACGGAGCAGTTCCTCCCCTGTGTGACTCCGTTCCCCCAGGTGCAGAACAGCGTGGCACCACCGTGCCCTGCACATGTGGTATGCTGGAGGGGCACTGTTAGTTGTCCCTGCAGTGGAGGCTTAGGACACGGTGAAGGATGAGGAGGCAGAGGCGGACGTTGTCGCAGGACCAGCGGCGTTAGAACATGGTGGCGGAAGCGGTGTCATCCGGCCAAGTTGCTGGTGTGGCTGTGCATGAATCACATTCTCCCAGTGGGCCGTAAAGGACATGTATTGTCCCTGACCGTAGTTACAGCTCCACACGTCGGCGCTGCCGTGCACTTTGGCAAACACCAACAGGCTCAAGGACTGGCCCACCTTCTGTTCTACATATTTCTGCAGCACTGGTACTGCCTTTTTTGCAAAGAAATGACAGCTTGGGACTCTCCACCTCGGCTCGGCACAAGCCATCAGTTCTCTGAAAGGTGCAGAGTCCACCACTTGGATAGGGAGGGGCTGCAGCACCAGCAACTTGGACGAGAGCACATTCAGCTTCTGCGCCGTTGGATGAGTGCACGCATACTGTTGTCTCTTGGCAATCGCTTCTGTGATCAATTGCTGATGGAATGACTGACAAGGAGTAGGAGGAGCAGGAGCATCTGGACCAGCAGAAGATGTAAATGGCATACAACTCCCTTCAGCTGAGGTGGAGCCTTGACTGCCTGAAAGCTGGTGCGTGCCACTGGGTGATGCAGAGGTTGCTGCGGCAGGCTGGACCACCACATCGGAGCCACGGTTCTCCCAGGCCACTTTATGGTGACGCTGCATATGTTGACGCAGGGTCGTGGTGCCAACATTGGCACCCTGGCCACGCTTGGCCTTCTGCCCACATATTTTACATAGGGTCATGTTAACCTCCGGTGGCTAAACAAAAAACTGCCACACCGCCGAATAGGTGATTTTCCCCCCAACAATCCGCACTGACTGACTGCTACTGCCTGCTTTCCGGGCAGGTAGGCTGCTGCGATGCAGGTGGTCTACCCCGGGCATGTTTGGCTCCTGACCTCTCACTGCTGCCACCCTGCTGACTACCAGCCATGCTACCACCTTGCTGACTCAGCCGCTGCCACCCTCTTTTCCTGATGATGATGAAGCCCCTTCTTCACCTGGCTCCCAAGTGCGATAGGGTTCATCATCACGGAGTAGTGTATGCACGTCATTGATGCCCTCTTCAATGGTCTCTGAGGCAGGAGCCTGACCGCTCGCAACACCACCTCCCACGCCACTTTCCTCATCACTACTTGCCCGCCTAGTGGAGAAAGAGGCAGATATCTTCTCCAGATCTTGGCTGGGCAGTAGCTGCTGACTGTCCTCTACTAGCTCGTCGTCGCTGTATAGAGCTTCTACAGCCTCCAAACAGATGTAAAAAGATACATTATAAAAGGATACATAAAAAGATACATTATAAAAGGATACATAAAAAGATACATTGTAAAAAGATACATTATAAAAGGATACATAAAAAGATACATTGTAAAAAGATACATTATAAAGGGATACATAAAAAAAAACATTATAAAAAGATACGGGTTGCAATGAACAGAGCCCTGGAAATCCTCCTGACAGTGAGGGATTGCAGGGCACTAGGGGTTAACTGAGGACAAGCCTCTCCATTCACCCCTAGTGCTCTGGCTAAGGTTTTACATTTCTCAGCCATTCAGCACTAGAGATGAATGGGGAGACTTGTGCCCATTCATCCCTAGTGCTGTGATTGGCTGAGAAATAGGAAATCCTGATGAAAGCTCAAGCATCATCAGGATTTCCCTTTCCTCAGAAAATCAGAGGAAAGGGAAAATCCTGATGATGCCTTTGCTGTCATCAGGCTTTCCCTTTCCTCAGGGAGCACAGCAATCAGCGGAGCTTTACTATGCTGACAGCTCTGCTTCCCTGATCGTTCCTGCAGCCCTAGAGGAGCTGTGACATGTATTCTGTATGTGTAATACATGTCACAGCTCCTCTAGCGCTGCGGGAGTAATCTGGGGAGCAGAGCTGTCATCATAGTAAAGCTCCGCTGATTGCTCTGCTCCCTGATTGGCTGAGGAAAGGGAAACCCTGATGATGCTTGAGCTGTCAACAGGGTTTCCTATTTCTCAGCCAATCACAGAGCAGTAGAGGTAATGAATAGAGATAGTATCTCCATTCAACCTCTATTGCCCTCGTATTGCCTGCGGTTACAGCTAATTGAAGGCAAATGCTTTCAATTAGCTGTGACCGCAAAGTTCCCACGGTCCAGGAATCCCACAATGACATTATGATTCATAATGTCATTGTCGGATAACCTTTAAAAAAAAAAAAAAGAACAAGTTAAAAATTAAAACACATACAAAATAAATATTTTAGGAAAAATTTTTATTTTTTTTTCCCGAATTTTTGCTGTCGAATCCCATGTTTTTCGGGTCTGGTCTACCCGAATTCAAACAGCCATATTCGGCTTGAATATAGGGACAACCCGAATTCGAACATCAACACTAGTCAAGACACGACTGCTAGATGACACCGGGAGCTCAGGCCTCTCGCTGTGACTCCTGCTGACACGCCCCCTTACTCTGCTGCGACCTCTGCCTCTGCCAGAAACATTTAGGCCTCTGCCACTCCTCTGTGCATGGCTTGCCACTTCTCTGTCTGACATGCTTAAAAGCGACTTATATATTTTTATTTATATATATATGATGTTGCTACTAGTGACTGCACACGTCTCTCCCTGCACTCAGAACGCTGTAAAATGTCTTAATCCAAGATGGCTGAGGCTATTTAAAGGGCTGTGACATCACAGGGCTGGCTGGCTGCTGAATGGCTGCATGCATGGCATTATGGGTCATGCCATAAAGAAATTCGGATTTGTTGCAAATCGAATTTTTTCTGAAATTCTGATCGAATTCCACTTCTTCAGCTTTGATTCGCTCATCTCTAATTAGGACTAAAGGAACGTGAATATTTGAGACAAATATCATTTTATCCCTCCACATTTAAACAAACTAAATATTGTTTTGAGTCTCTAATAAATATATATGAAGCTGTAAATACCATGCCTGGGCTGAACCTAGCCCTGATTTATATCATACAAGAGTGCTAAGGTCACATCTGATGTTCATAAACATAGGATCATCATCGCCCTTTTCCATCAATATCACATAAAAACACTGGGGAACCCATTTTTTGTTGACTTAAATCCTTCACTTGTTTTTTACTAATTTTTGGGTGGTGAATCGAGAAATGACCCCAGTTTTTTTGCTATTACACCCAGTTTTTATGATAAAGGGTACTGTGCATTTTTGGCATACAAATTTTACATACAATGAAAAATTAATGAAATAACAACTTGAATGTACTGTTTATTTAAATTTATTGTGTTCATACAAAGGATTTATTGTTACTCTGACATTTTTTTTTACAGTAAAACATTTGAAAATCCTACCGGGTAAAGGTAAAGGTAAAAATTTACGCTTATAGCTTTTCCTGGTGTTCAGTGTTAGGACAATAGTCAGCCATCATATGTACATCCCATCTACCCTTATACCATCCTTCCATTACCTTCAAATCTTGGTAGAATCATTCACCTTGCTCATCACTGAGTGCATCAAGGTTTTCCTGGAAGTTAGAAGGATAGCTATGCACCTTGATGCTTATATTGCAATCAAGCATTTTGTAGCTGTCCAAGAGTATCTAGACAATATCTGTGGAATTATTTGCTTGTGTGTTTCCAAAAAAGTCCTTGACAATGGTGGTGCTTGAGACAGTGAGACAATGAGGTACTTGAAACAGTCTCCTTCAGTTGGCAAAGCTTTAACGAACTTCTTCCTCAGACTCAGTTTTATATGCAGAAGCGGTAATAACAAATTCTTTCTATCAACAAGTGCCTCATGTAGAATGTTTGGACCACCTGGTTTTAGTGCAGATCATGGAGGCCAATTCCTTTCCACCCAATGCCTCTCACCAGCTCTGCTGTCCCACATGCACAGATAACAGAGATTCCTGGTGTATCTGCGTTGCTTGACCAAGAAGGAAGCATACCATTTTAAGGTCAACACAGATGACCCAATTGTGTTGGTGATATTGCAACGACTCAATGACTCTCTTTATGTCTGCATATTCTTCACAAAGAGAAACTGAATGGCCAATTGGGACTGACCTAAATATATTGCCATTGTGAAGTAGGACACACTTTAAGCTCCACTTTGAGCTATTGATGAATAGTTGCCATTCAGTTGAGTTATAGATTGGAATTCCCAATTCCTTCATTAAATCAGGTATGGTATGGCAATACACAAAGCCACTGTCAGTTTTAAAGTACTGCAGAATAGCAATTTCTCTGGTTCAAAAGTACGATACCTTCGTTCTTTTTTCAAGTAAGTTTTTCTCACGCAGTCTTGATGCTAAGAGTTCTAAAACCTTCTTAGATAGTTCCAAATAATGTGCCAAATCACTCAACTCATACTGATCAAATTCCTTATGAACAGAGTCCACTTCAATTTCAAACTCCTCATCATTATTGTCACCTAGTTCATCACCATAATCATGTTCTTCAAGAGAGAGTAGTTTAACGAAAACCGGCACTGAGATTTCATCTGAATGAGTTTTCACTATACAAAAGTTCTCGTCAAACCATAGGAATACCAAATGGCATCTTATCACACCTTATAAGGGGCCCAAGACTTATCTTGATAACCAAGTTTACCCTTGAAATATGCCAAATAGGCTTGCTCTTCAAATGTGCTGATATTCGCCCTTTGACTGGGAATGGTGAAACTGCCACAGATATAACAAAATAAATCAGGGTTGTTTAGGCACTTACGACGAGAAGCAGCACAGTCAGACGTGATCTGAAAGAAAGGAAATACGTGTTTAAGTAGAAAAATTAATTTTACTTGTTCACTATGTAGAGCAGCGCACAAACTCTGATCACACTGTCTTGCATGTAAATGAATAGCCTATACAAATCCACACTACAGTAATCGCATTAATAAAAGTAAAAAAAAAAACTGATGTGATAGAAGAAAACTAACTGCACTTTCAGAATCAGCATACCTATTTTAGTGTAAATAAGCTTAAAAAGTCAACAAAAAATGTGTTCAAAATTGTTCCTCAGTGTAAATTGCAATGACAACAAGGCCATCACTAAAGATAAATAAAAAATGGTGAGTAGAGAAAAGAAAGCAGTTTGAGGCTCGAAGGTTCAATGCAAAAAAGTAATTTTTGTACTTGTGCATTCTTGATCCATACATAATTAACAATACAAATGTATCCAGTTGTATCCCAACTCTTGTTGGCATTCACGAGATTGGGATATTCATTCTAGACATTTATTATTCTATCATACAGTTGTGGATACGAACAGAATAAAAGACCTATTTCGGTCACATCTTACCCGACCCGTTTAGCCAAATGTTGGCTTCCTCAGGGGTTAGTTGTTGGGAGAACTGTATGATTTCTATGTAATATGAAAAAAATAAAACAGCATATAAAAGCTTACATCATGAGTATCATAACATCACTAAAGATATTATAAGGCCAACCATTTATAGAGAAAGATTTGTTTACCCAGAATGACTATTAGCATACAATTGTATTTTCTTCCTCAAAATTATCAGCAAAGACTGATAGGTTTAGGGTATGGCAGGCAATGTTTAAAACACCAAGTTTTCTGTGTCATTAGCCTCCATAATTCTAAATCATAATTGATGTTGATTCTCACTGCAAGAAAATATGAATCTCATTTTGGTGCTTCCCTTCCCTGTTTTTTTGTGTTTTTTAAAAATTATCTGGACTCTTATGTTTTTCCTGATCATGTCTTTGTGTACTTTATTTTATTTTGCTCTTTTTCTTTTATTGTTTGTTGTATGTTTTGTTTCCCTGTGTCCTGTTATTAGGTCTTTGAATGTGTATTATTATTTGCCTGTTAAGGGTTCCGGATGGAGTTGAAAGTTCTAACTTTAAATGTACAGGGAATTAATTCCCCTCATGAATGATCCACTATATTTTTTAGATCTAATAAGATTAATATTGCGTGTCTGCAGGAGACTCATATTTCCGCTTCCTCTGAATTGAAATATTTACATGCTTCATACTCACAATTTTATCAAGCCAATGCCTCAGTTAAAAATTGCGGTGTTCTGGTAGCAATACACAAGCGGACACCTTTTTTTGTCATAAGCAAATCTCTGATCCACAGGGTAGCTATTTGCTGTTGGTTGGCATGGTGACAATATAAACATACTATGCACCTAATGCTAAACAGATACTGTTCTTCTCTCACCTGAATAGTATTGTAAATATCCATTCGCAAGGTAATGTCATTTTGTGTTGCGACTCCAATATGGTTCTGAATACAAAATTGGACAAATTTAGACCAGATGGTTCTATTTCTAAACCGCAGATACTCACTTTTAGTTCTTTATTGAGAAATTTAGATGTAATTGATGTATGGCGAGAGTGTCACCCCCTGGCTAAAGATTTCATGTTCTTTCTCACCCATAACTATTGCATTCACGTATAGACCAAATCTTTATTTCTCAAGCCTTATTAACACAAGTAACTGATTCGCCTATTTTGACGGTAGCTTGGACAGATCATGATCCTGTCCTCTTGGTGTGCCATTTATTTTTTCCTGTATTTCCCTCTAAAATTGGTGTCTTAATGACTATTTGGTATAATGTTCTCCGATTATAGATCTATGATCTATGGTTCTCTGGGATGCCTAAAAACTGTTATGTGGGGAGTTCCTATCAGACATGCTGTTGGAATAGATGCAACAGCATTTATGCTTTAACTCTATGAGCCTATAATGGCCACAATATGGCATTGCATAGAATTATTGTTACTGTGTTCTGTTGGTATGCTGGTGTCTCGCTATTGTTTTTTCTTCTCTTCCTTCTTTTTCCACCATTTTGTTTTATTGTATTTTCCTTTGGTGTACCACAAGTAAAAGTATGCTCACAAACTGCTGTGTGGACGCTTCCTGAATGTCATCAGTAAAGGACCACATTGTCTAACAGGGTATGGGCCCAGACACAATCCAGTTCAGTAAACAGACCGACACAAGGAGTCTTCCAGAGGTACTGTGATCTACAAGTAAAAGTAAGACAACAGCTGTGTGTTCAGTCAAGGAAATGAGACAGATATAGCTAGCAGCTCAGAACTTAAACTAGCAGTGGCTAAACTGAATAATGAGAATTATCAGCTGTGGAAGTTTAAAATTGAAATGCTGCTATCCAGGGAAAACTTGTGTGAAACTATTACTACAGACAGACCAGATAATAATCACCAGGAATGGGATAGGAAAAACAGACAAGTAAGGGCAAAAATAAGTCTGTTGGTGGAAGATGACCAGCTTATTCATGTAAGGAACCACAACACTGCTAAGGGCATGTGGGATGCATTGCAAAAGTTGCATGAAAGATCCAGCTTGAACAGTAAGCAATTCTCACCAAGGAAATTGTGAGAAACTATCAAAGAAACTATCTTGACTGTGATAGGGCTGAGTTCCCGCAGGCCGTGCCCCACTCCCACGTCCCCACACCACACCCCTTTACCCCAAACACACACTGAGACCACAACTTGGTTAAATGCCCCCTTTGGGCCGTTTATTAACAAATAACCTAAAAATTTAATTCTTTTAATAAATACCCATAAACCATAAATAACAATATAAACACATAATCAACAAATAATAACAACTTACAAAAAATAACAAATAACTGTAAACAATACATTAATAAAAACATCCTTTTCCTAAAACACACCCCCTGGTTACTGGTCCTCGAAGGCCCCACTATT
>NC_092859.1:61021110-61024333 GCF_032062135.1 Pyxicephalus adspersus
CCCCCCCCCCAGCCCATCACAGCATATGAGGCCGCACGTATGACCTAAAACGATGAGATTCCCAGCGACCAATGCGAGTGAATGACCTCCTCCCCAAGGCCCCACCGAGCTGCCTCCGTAGCTGCCCCTATTCTGAATGAATGCGAGGAAAATTGTCCTGCTTCCACCCCCTCCTCCCATAAACATCTTCTAAAAACTACCACAAACTAATATCTCAATAAAGCCAAACCATCAGCGTGCACCAGCAAGGGCCCACCCCCCTCCGGCCTAATCGCCAAAAATTCCCCCACAGCTTCCACCGGACAAACCAACCCCCCACCCAAACTCTGTAAAACAATATCCACCCCCTTACCCCCCTGGTCTGTTTTTTGATCTGGCCAGGCGAATCCTAAGTTGCTCACCGTCACACTCCACATCACTCACCTGAATTCCTCCCGGCTTCTGTTTTGCCTGGCTGACCAGCTCCCCAATTCTAAAAGCCCCAAAAAAGGCTAAATGAATGCCACTCTGAACAACGCCCTCTCATAACTATTACTACAGATCCCCTGTAACCTCTTCACCAATGCTATCAACGAGGGGAACGACACCCGCCTTCTCCCATCCATTCTTACTCCCCCCTTCCTAAACCCCTTCACTGCCTGCTGAACTAAAAACTCCTTACTCAAATCCTTCAACCCCAAATAACTTGAACAGGAAGGCTAAGCCTGCTAATTTTTTATTCATACCAGCTACGAACACCCCCCTCTCAAAACAGCGACCCAAAAAATAAATCAGCACCCCCTTAAAATCCTCTTCTGACCTGGCCCCCCCCCCACATTCCTTACAGAAATCCCACCATTCTTTCCATACCGCCGAATACGCCAACCATGTAGCCTCACTCACTGAATGCCGAATCATACCCACTACGATGCCAAGGGGATCTTCCACAGTTCCTAAGGGCACGGGACACCTTGCCGCTCCGCCCCTGGGACCAGCTGCCGGAACCGCTTCCACTGAAACCGAGACAGAGAGTCAGCTATATTGTTAACAGTACCAGGAACATGCACAGCAGCCCCCGCAATGTTCCAGCGAAGGCAACAAAAAACCAACTGCCTCAGCAATCTAATCACCGGCGGTGAAGATGCCGAATAGGCATTTACCGCCTGAACCACACCCAAATTGTCACAGCAGAACCTTATCCGTTTATTTGCAAGCTCCCCACCCCACAGGTCCAGCGCTACTACATTGGGGAACAGTTCTAAGACCGCCAAATTTGCCAACAAACCAGCCTCCCTCCACGACTCAGGCCAAGGTTCAGCACTCCATTTTCCCTGCCAAAATGCCCCGTACCCAGATCCTCCTGCCGCATCAGTAAATAACTCCAGGTCCGCATTCCAAACCGGCCCCATTAACCAAACTGACCTCCCAATGTAAAAATCTCCTCCAAACTTCCAAATCCTCCCTCAAGTCCTTGCGCAGACGAATAAAATGCCCTGGTCAACTTACCCCAGCTGTAGCCGCCGCCAATCTCCTCGCAAATATCCACCCCATAGGCATGATCCGGCAGGCAAAATTTACCTTACCCAGGAGCGACTGCAAGTCCCTCAACGTAAGTTTTTTTCTGTCCACTGCCCTTGCCACATCAATCCGTAATGCCTCCAACTTGTCTCCTGGCAATCGACACTCCATCGCCACGGTGTCAATTGTGATCCCCAGAAAAACCAACTCCATCGTCGGGCCCTCCGATTTATCTTTCACCAAGGGGACACTGAACTTGTCTGCCAAGAAATCGAATGTCGCCACCAACACCCTACACATCGCCGACTCAGGTGGTCGGATGAAAAGAAAATCGTCCAGGTAACGGATGACCAAATCTACCCTGGCTACCTCCCGCACTGTCCATTCCAAAAACGAACTAAAAGTTTCGAACAGCGCACACGACAAAGAGCACCCCATCGGCAAACAGCGGTCCACATAGAATGTTCCTTCCCACATGCAACCCAAAAAGCGCTGACTGTCAGGGTGCACTGGTAATAACCGCCTTTGCCAACGGGGCTCCTCTGCCATACTTACGCACCAATTTCAGTGCGCTGTCGAATGACGTAAAGGATATAGAACAAAGGCGGGGGTTAATCGCCTCATTCACTGACACACCGGCCGGGAAAGACAAATGGTGAATGAGACGAAATTTGTTGGGCTCGTTCTTGGGCACCACCCCTAAAGGAGAAATCACCAAATCCTCCACCGGTAGCGCTGGGAAGGGCCCCCCATCCTGCCCAATCGCACCTCCTTCCTCAATTTTTCTCCTACCACCTCCGGGTGTAATCTCGCTGACTTCAAATTCCTTGCCACTGGGGGGAGCTCCTTCAATGAGCAAGGAATCCGAAAACCCTCTGTGAACCCCTCTTCCAAGAGCTTAGCAGCCGCCTGGTCAGGATACCTACTTAGGAAAGGCCGCATTGGACCTACCTTCACTGGCGTCAACCCTCTTTCCAGCGGCGTCTGACCCCCTGCCCCCGCCTGCTTGAAAACAGCGGGCTGCTCCATGCATGCCCCTGCATTTTGCACATTCATGCTTAAAACGGCAGGCCTGGCCAAACTTGCAGCCCCCTTCATTAAATGGCCAACACACATCTTTCTTACGGAAGGCCGAGGGCCCAAAAGGTGACGGACCACCGCCCCCCCCCCCCATAAAGCGCTGCACAGCCCAGCTCCTCCCCAGCGTTATCAGCTTCATCCACAATCCAATGTCCTTGTGGTCCCACCGAATTGACGAACGAAAAGCTGTCCTCTGCCTAAACTGCTCATCATATCTGAGCCACGCTACACCCCCATAAGTCCTATGAGCCTCCCCAATGGCATCCAAATACAGGAAAGGGCCGAGTAATGGCCTGGTTCCTTTTCTCCCAACACACTGGCGAATATCGCAAACGCTTGCAACCAATTAGCAAACGTCTGCGGGATCAACCTGTACCGCTTCGACTCCTCTTCCTTCCGCCACTCACCTTGCAACCAATCCAAGTAAAAACGCTCCAGCGGCAACAATGTAAAAAGATCCACATACTTACCTTTCCAGATTTGCTCCTTAGTCTCCTGCCGCAAGTGCGCCCCCAACGGCCCTTCAAAACACACGTATACCTCCCCTTTTGCTACATCACCTACAGCCATTGTCGCCAACTCACCTGCCTGGGGTGGCCCCCCTGCCGCCGTGGCTCCTGTGCCCATGGCATCCTGTCGCGGCCCT
>NC_092859.1:61024724-61031292 GCF_032062135.1 Pyxicephalus adspersus
GCCTCCTGCTCAGGCACTTCTGGACCACCCAGGATCGGGAAGCCGCATGCCACCCCTGCTGTTTCTTCTATTCCTCTCTGCGCTGCTTCCCCCTGCCTGGCCGACACCAGCAGGGTCCCTTCCTCCACTCTGCGCTGTCCGGCCACGCTGCCTCCATTGCCAGCCCTCACCCAGCCGGCCGCATCCTCCAGAAGCCGGCTGGCTCTTCTCCCTGCACTTCCCATGAACCCGACACTTGCCGTCCTCGCGCCGGGGCTCCTAGTGCAGCAGCGAGCCCTAGGGAGTTCAGGACTCAGGCACACCGGAAGCCTAGGTCTCCGAGGCCGTCTTGCGTCCGCTTCCCTGACTGTGGGGACCGAAGCAACCCCCTGTAGAGCAGTCTCTACCTGATCCTGCAGCTATCCAGGCCCCTGATCCTCTGCAGCTGCCCTCAATTGTGCCAGCAAAGCATCAATGTCTGCCATGTGCTCCTGTGATGTGCTCAGCTCACACTTCTTTCAACTCAACTTCTTTCCTTCTCTCCGTCACGCTGAAAAAAGACCCTCCCTTTCCGGCTCACCCCCCTTTTCACTCCTCTTCTCCCTCCCCCCTGCACGTGGTCACTCGGCATACTAATGCAGCAACTCCCCCCCCTTCTCTATGCTAACTCTTAACCCTTCCCCTGCCTGCTCCCATCCCTTCCCAGTCATGCAGGCCTTCCAATGATTTTCACTTCGTTCCCTGCTCCAGACCTCACTATCTTGCAGATGGAAGTAGTACAAATGCTGAAGGAATTGGGTTTGGAATTCTTACCTGTAACATTGCAGACGGTCACAGTTTGACTATACCAGTAATGGACATGCTGTATGTTCCTAAGCTAGAAGGTGGTCTCTTATCTGTAAGGCGCTTGGCAACTAAAAGACTAATCACAAAATTGTAATAAGTGTACTATCCAGAATGGAGAAAATGTGATGGCAATAGCCATAGCGGATTCAGCACCTATACAAACCAGACGTGGTAAGGGAACAAGCAATACTCTGCATGCTTAGGCATAACAACTGCATTCACGCCTGGCACAGGCGCCTAGGTCACAGACATCCTGCTGCCATATAGGAACTGAATAGACAGAACCTGACAAAAGATCTTGTGTTGTCAGCCTGTCCAAATGCCAAAAGATGTGAGTGTTGGATTAAAGCCAAAGCTACAAGGGCAAATCCTCCAAAGGTGACTCAGAGTCGAACTTCAAAAAGCTTTGTCAAAGTAAAAATAAGTGCTTTACTTAGACTGTGTCATACTCACACTATTAGTCAGATATATTGTTGGATTGTACTGTATTGGTCCTAAAATCTACTTTACACAGATAAGTAGAGTGTTTCAATGTTGGCTAGATAAATAGATACATAGATAGATAGTCAGGCAGTATGTTACATACACGCAGCCAGAGGCAGGGTACCCTCCCTGACTGTGTGCACAGTATCACACTTGTACTGAGAGACAGACACACAGATGCAGTGTATACTGCAGTATATAGCTCGTATACTGTGCTGCATATTACAAGCGTCACCACTGAAGGAAAGTGCTGCATACAACACGCACTTGCATTTTTGGTGTCAACCCCCCCACAATAAAAAAATACATTTACTGTACAACTTTACACTTTGTGAAGCATATTAGCATAATCAATTGTACAATATCTGGCCAAAGAGGAAGGGGCAGCATTGGCAGGGGTGGCAAGTTTTTAGCTGCACACCCAAGAACAAGAAGCACTGCTGTTGGTGGTGGGCGTCCATTATTACCACACCATGAACAAGAGGTAGTAGAGTACATGATCCAGCCTGGGTAAAGTGATTGTACCCCCTCTTCATCCCAGTCCCAGACACAGGCCTCACAGGTGTCCCAAACAGTCCATGATACACCTGTTCCTCCTAGTTCTTCATCATCGGCTGGAAAGTCTCATGTACAGTACTAAGTAGAGGAGTCCCACCGAGGGTTTGGAGAGGTGGAGCTACAAGCATTCCTTCAAGATGCTTAGTTAAGAGAGTCAGTTCACAGGCTTTCCCCCCACTTACTTTTCACGTAAACACTCTGAGCCAGACGAGCCAATTCAAACTGGCTCCAAAAGGCCGCTGCTTCCTTTTCGGCACATACAGGGAAACTGTCTCCTCTGATGATGATGATGATGGTGATGATGTCCTTGATCTGGCATGGGGCGAACATGGAGGATGAAGAAGAGGAGAAGGTTGCAGAGCGCCCTCAAAGGGGGAGAGGGAGGAAGAGGGTAAAAGCTGCCCACACTCTGCAATCTTCACGTACTAGTGAGGCAAGTCATAGTCGTCCATCATCGGAAGCTGTCACCACAGCTATGTCTCAACAACCATGGACTGCCACCATGAGCATCAGCTCCAGGGCACCTTTCGGCCGAGTTAGATGTTTGCCCGTGTGGTCATTTTTTAATGTCCATAGTGATAACAACACTATGGTCATCTGCAAACCGTGTGCTCAACACTTGAAACGAGGCAAAAACCCAAACAAACTTGGAACAAGTTGTATGAGCACACATTTAAAAAGCCACCACCCAGTAACCTGGTGGGAACATCTGGTCAAAGCTGGTCAAAGGTCACCTGGTCAAAGCACAGAGCTCTGTGTGACCACCCCAAAAAGCAAGCTCAAACTGCTACATCTTCTTCCGCTGCCTTTCCTCCTTCTGCCACCAAAAGTAACCCGTGCTGCTGCCAGCAATTTGAGTGGGGCATGTAGCTGAGCATTACCTTTTTCAGGCTCCACCAGCGGTGAGCAGGAGCTCCAACGCAGATCGGCTGCTGTTTGTCGCATTGCTAGCAGTCAAGACCAGGCATCATTGCCATCCCCCACATCGTCCAAACTTTCTGTGGTTAGCATTAGCAGCATCCAACCTTCCATCCTCCAGATGCTGGAGCACAAGAGGAAATATGGCCCAAATGAGCCCAAATGGCATAGTCTGTTCGTTTCAGACATATACCTTTCTTCAGCCCTGGGGAGTGGCTGCAAATTGAGGACTTGTGCACTGTATTGTCACCTTTTGAAGAGACGACTGGGATGATCAGCAGGGATCAGGCCTGTGTAAGTGACACCATGCCCATCATATGCCTGCTGGAACAGATGATGGTGGATCTCGGACACGACACAGAGCGGAAGCTGCATCAAGAGATGACGTTTCAAACATCATCTGACATGCGTGCTTACTAGGCATAGTGCACCCCAAATCCAAAAAAGAGGAGGTGAAAGAGGAATGGAAGGGGAGGAATGTTCCATGAATGGCAAGACCAGGTGGAGGAGGAGGATGATGACGACGACCCTGTGCTGCTGTTCGACCCACAGGAGTGTGGGTACGGAATTCCCTCTTCTGTGGGAACTTTGAGCCACATGACAGCCTTCATGCAGGAGTGCATAGCCAAAGATCCGCGCATACAACACATAAAAACAAAGACTGATGACTATTGGATTGCTACGTTACTGGATCCACGTTACAAGCCTGAGATACAACAACTCATCTTGCCCCAATACAGGGGAACTAAAATGCAGCACTACCAAGAAGTGCTTGTAAGAGACCTGTGCTCAGCCTTTTCAGGATCCTTATGGCAGTTCCACCAGCAATGGGAGCCAAATAACTACCTTAAGCGGCATGGGTGGCAGCAGCAGTAGAGGTCGTCTAAGCCAAACTATGCAGGCTTTTTTTTCAGCGGCAGCAAGCCCCTAGTTGGGCAGAAATTGCCAAGAACACTCAGCAGAGCTACTCAGCCATGGTGCAGGAGTACCTGAGCTCTACATGGGGCATCTGCAACCTGCAAAGTCAGGACCCACTGGGCTACTGGGTACCCAAGCTTGAGCAGTGGTCGGAGCTGGCAGAACATGCCATTCAGATCCTTGCCTGCCCAGCCCCAAGTGTGTTATCTAAAAGAGCGTTCAGTGCAGCTGGGGGCTTAGTGAGTGACGAGCGGATTCGGCTCTCCCCAGAAAATGTCGACCGAATCTCTCTTATTAAAATGGATAAGGCTTGGATCGGCAATGACTTTCAACACCCCCTTTGCAGAGTGAACCGATTAGTCGTCAACTGCTGCACGGCCTGCTGACACCTTCATGGTAAGAGCACTTTCACAGCCTTCTGTATCTCCTTCTACTCCTCCCGCTCGTGGCCCTCTACCTCTACTCTGTCTCTGAGGACTTTCACTTGCAATGTAGCTTTGTAACTGGCTAATTTTTTTTACGGAGCACCTCCCTCAGGGCCCTCTGCCTTTATCTACTTTGAGGCCTATATCACATGTAACGGAGCTGTGATTCATAATTAAATATTTGTAATTTTTTTAGAGAAATATAGAAATTTTTCTGTCTTTTTTGATAGATAGCAAGTGGTATCAGAATTAAATATCTGTATTTTTTTACATAAATGCAGACATTTGTATGGCTTTTTTGATAGATAGCAAGTAGGATCAGAATGTAATATCTGTATTTTTTACAGAAATACAGAAAATTTTCTGTTTATTTTGATAGATTGCAAGAGTTATCATAATCAATATCTGTATTTTTTTGGAAGAAATACAGAAATGTTTTGTCTTTTTTGATCCATAGCAAGTGGTATCAGAATTAAATATCTGTATCTATTTTTTTTTTACAGAAATATAGAAATTTTTTTGGGATTTTTTGATAGATAGCAAGTGGTATCAGAAATAGAAATTCTTGATTTTGTGATAGATAGCAAGTGGTATCAGAATGAAATATCTGTATATTTTTTTACAGAAATGCAGAATTTTTTTTTGGATTTTTTGATAGATAGCAAGTGGTATCAGAATGAAATATCTGTATTTTTTACAAAAATACAGACATTTTTCTGTTTGTTTTGATAGATTGCAAGAGGTATCATAATTAAATATCTGTATTTTGTGGAGAGAAATACAGATTTTTTTATGTCTTTTTTGATAGATAGCAAATGGTATCAGAATTAAATACCTGTATTTTTTTACAGAAATACAGAAATTGTTCTGGATTTTTTTGATAGATTGCAATAGGTATCATAAATAAATATCTGTAATTTTTGGAGAGAAATACAGAAATTTTTATGGCTTTTTTGATAGATAAATGGTATAAGAATGAAATATCTGTATTTTTTACAGAAATACTGATTTTTTTCTGTTTTTTATAGATTGCGAGAGGTATCATAATTAAATATCTGTATTTTTTTTACAGAAATACAAAAATGTTTCTGTTTGTTTTGATAGATTGCAAGAGTTATCGTAATTAAATATGTATATCTTTTGGAGAGAAATACAGATTTTTTTATGGCTTTTTTGATGGATAGTAAGTGGTATCAGAGTTAAATATCTGTATTTTTTTTACAGAAATACAGAACATTGTCTGGATCTTTTGATAGATAGCAAGTGGTATAAGAATTAAATATCGGTGTTTTTATTTATTTTTTTTACAGAAATACAGAACATTTTATGGGTTTTTGGATGGATATTGCTATCAGAATGAACTATTTGTATTTTTTATGGATAAATATAGAGTTTTTCCTGGCTTTTGTGATAGATTGCAAGAGGTATCATAATTTAAGAAAACTTGCAATCTATCACAAAAAACATAAAAATGTCTGTATTTATCGATAGAAAATACAGATATTTTATTATGATAGCACTTGGTATCTATCCTAAAACCCATAAAATATTTCGGTATTTCTCTTCCAAAAAAGACAGGTATTTCATTCTGATTCCACTTTGCTATGTATCCCCAAGCCATAAAAATGTCTGTATTTCTCTCCCAAAAATACAGATATTAAATTCTGATAGCACTTGGTATCATATCAAAAGACCATGAAAAATTCTATATTTCTCTCCTTAAAATACAGATATTTAATTCTGATCCCACTTTGCTATATATCCTCAAAGCCATAAAAAATATATATTTCTCTCCAAACAATACAGATTTTTTATTCTGATAGCACTTAGTATGTATCCTAAAACCTATTAAAATGTATGTATTTATCTAAAACAAATACAGATATTTACCTGTGACAGCACATGCTAGATATCCACAAATGATAAAAAATGTATGTATTTCCCCGCTGATTCTGCCAAGCCCATTCCCTTTTATGTGGTTTGACTAGATAGTAGGTATGGAAAGTGTGAATTTCGTTCATCCACTCATGTCTCAAATAGCTACAGCTTCTACACTGTCAATGGAGGTGATGGCCTCAACCTCTAATGCGGTCCTTGCTTCGTCACAGGGCCTACTGCCTCCTCCTCCTGCTGTTACTGCTGCTGCCTGCCCAGTACCCAGCTCTAGATGCCAGTTACTAATGCCATCCACACTTGTTCTCAGAGCCCACCACCTCCTCCTCCTGCTGTAACTGATGTTGCTGTCCGCCCAGTACCCAACTCTAGATGCCAGATACTAATGCCGTCCACACTCCGTCTCAGAGCCCACCGCCTCCTGCTCCTGCTGTAACTGATGCTGCTGCCTGCCAGTACCCAACTGTAGATGCAAGATACTCATGCCGTCCACGCTCCGTCTCAGAGCCCACCGCCTCCTTCCCCTGCTATAACTGATGCTGCCGCCT
>NC_092859.1:61031917-61103665 GCF_032062135.1 Pyxicephalus adspersus
AAATGCAAGATACTAGTGCCCTCTATATTCGTCTGAGAGCCCACCGCCTCATCCTCCTGCTGTAACTGATACTACCGCCTGCTCAGTACCCAACTCTAGATGCAAGATACTAATGCCGTCCACGATCCGTCTCAGGGCCCACCGCCACCAACTCCTGCTGTAACTGATGCTGCTGCCTGCCCAGTACCCAACTCTAGATGCCAGATACTAATGCCATCCACACTTGGTCTCAAAGCCCACCGCCTCCTCCTCCTGCTGTAACTGATGCTGCCGCCTGTCCAGTATCCAACTCTAGATGCCAGATACTAATGCCGTCCACACTCTGCCCACCGCCTCCTCCTCCTGCTGTAACTGATGCTGCTGCCGGGCCAGTACCTAACTCTAGATCCCAATTACTAATGTCGTCCACATTCCGTCTCAAGGTCTAATGCCTCCTCCTCATGCGGTCACTGCTGCCGCCTGCCCAGTACCCAGCTCAGGAAGCTAGATACTAATGCTGTCCACAGTTCGTCTGAGAGCCTACTGCCTCCTCCTCCTGCTATAACTGATGCTGCTGCCTGCCCAGTACCTAATTTTAGATGCAAGATACTAATGCTGTCCACACTCTGTCTCAGAGCCCACCGCCTCCTTCTACTGCTGTTACTGCTGCTGCCTGCCCAGTACCCAGCTAAAGATGCTGCCACTTACAAATGCTGCCCACACTCCGTCTCAGGGCCTAACGCCTCCTCCTCATGCTGTTTTTGCTGCTGCCTGCTCAGTACCCAGTACCCAGCTGCTGTAGATGCCAGTTAACAATGCTGTCCATGCCGCATTTTACAAAGTTACAGCTAGCAGATAGGAAAAGGCAGTCCCGTACCCAGCAATGTCTCCTCCTGTAGCTACAGCTTCTACACTGTCCATGTAGGTGATGGCCTCAATCTTTAATGTTGTCCTTGATCGGTCTCAGGGCTTACCTCCTCCTCTTCATGCTGGTACTGCTGCTGCCTGTCCAGTACCCAGCTATAGATGCTGCCACTTACAAATGCTGTCCACATTCCGTCTCAGGGCCTAACACCTCCTCCTCATGCTGTTTTTGCTGCTGCCTGCACCCAGCTGTAGATGCCAGTTAACAATGATGTCCATGCCGCATTTTACAAAGTTACAGCTAGCAGATAGGAAAAGGCAGTCTCCTACACAGCAATGTCTCCAGTAGCTACAGCTTCTACACTGTCCATATAGGTTATGGCCTCAACCACTAATGCTGTCCTTGCTCTGTCTCAGAGCCCACCACCTCCTCCTCCCAGTACCCAGCTCTAGATGCCAGTTCACTATGCCATCCACACATTTCCCAGGGCCCACCGTCTATTCTTCCTGCTGTTACTGCTGCCGCATGACCACTGCCCAGTACCCAGCTCTAGATGCCAGACTATACTCAAGCTCAACAGGGTCTTCTTTCCCCGCTGATTCCGCCAAGCCTGTTCCCTTTCATGTGCTTTCACTAGATAGCAGGCCCTAAGACGGAATGTGGACGGCATTAGTAACTGGCATCTAGAGCTGGGTGAAGTGCATCTTTAATGACACCCCGAAGTGTGTAATGCAAGTGCCTAATCTGAAATTTGTGATTCAATGTAGAAGGCCACGTCTTCTGCTTCATCCTTTGATACCACGCTTTCTGTTTATGTTACCCCGGAACTGGGAAGAGGGACAGGAGTTCCTCTGTATATGTCAGGGGGATGAGATGGGAGACACCGGTATGTGTAACGGGAACCGAGAGGTCCTGGATGACCACATTGAGACATGAAGTTAAGCTGCGTACACACTTCCAATTTTTATCGTTGGTAAACGAACGACGAACGATCCTGCACGATATCTGCGAACGATCGTATGGCACCGATCCTGTACATACAGATAACGACACCTGCACGATATCTGCGAACGATCGTATGGCACCGATCCTGTACATACAGATAACGACACGATCGTTCAAAGATATTGTACACACGATAGATGCGATCGTTTGAACGATACAGGAAGTGATGTGCACCACAGGAAGTGATCGAACGTTCATTCACCGCGCATGCTCAGACCATGGACGATCACTGAACGACCGTACACACGATAGAAGGTCAACGATCGTCGTCCAATCCGATCCACCGGTCCGGTCGTTCATTTCCAACGACTATCCTCGTTCGTCGGCGTCGTTGGTTACTTTTTTTACGAACGATTTTTGGCCAATCGGTCGTTCGTCGTTCGTTCGTTGTTCATTCCCAACGATAAAAATTGGAAGTGTGTACGCAGCTTTATTCAGCTCAGCAGACGTCCGGAGACTTCTCTACAACAAGTATGTGACCGTCCTGGGACTGTCCATTCGAAGATCCGTCAACAAAGATCTTGTGAAAATACTGCAGAATGATGAATTTCGGACTGAGAACCAGCTGAAGTCATTTGAAAGCGACACGTTGGGGGATCTCTGGGTGAAATGCACAATGGCATAATTTACTGCAAAGTGCGTCATTACAGAACTGACCACCACCTTGTACGGTTCTATTTTCTGACCCGTGTCTCTTCAGAATACATAGGGAGCGTGCTGGCCGACTTCGAACAGAGACCTCAGCCCGACATTGTCAACATCAACTCGTGTATATAGGATGTTATCAGGTATCATGAGCAATCACTGCAAATTTACAAAACCAACCTGGACCACCTGCTTATTCAGCTCACTGAGGTGCTGATCCCCAAATGTATGGTGGTATGGAACATGGCCATGCCTGTTGGATTCAAAGCTGGTGAAGTGCTAGAGTACCGAATTCCTAATGTGCCTTGGGACACCATAGAAGGGAATTTGTACAGCGCCACTCTGGCAGATTTGCACCAATTTCATGTGATTGACATGCACTTCCACTGCTGCTTCGAGCTGAGCTCCAGGGTTGTAGGGAATCTCATTCATCCATTCATGTCTCCAATAGCTACACCTTCTACACTGTCAATAAAGGATGATGGCCTTAACCTCTAATGCTGTCCACGATCCGTCTCAGGGCCCACCGCCTCCTCCTCCTGCTGTTGCTGCTGCCACCTGTCAGTACTCCATTCTTAAAAATGGTATTACAGACATCTAGGTGGAACTGATGATGCACTACACCCAGCTCTAGATGCCAGTTACCAATGCGGTCCCCGCTCCATCTCAGTGCCCACCGCCTCCTCCTCCTGCTGCTGCCACCTGTCAGTTGTAACTTATAACAGAGCTGTGTAAGTGGCTAATTTTTTGACTGAAAGACCCCCCTCCGGGACCTCTGCCTGTACTCTGAAGCCTGTGTATTGCTTGTAACAGAGCGGTGAAACCTGGTGGGTAATTTTTGGACAGGAGGAACCCCCTCGTGGCCCTCCCTGCCTCTACTCGGAGGCCGGTATAAAATCCTGCATGTTCCCTTGACTGCCCCATAAAATGTCCTTGACAGCAACATAAAAAAGCCTTCCTTATTTATTTATTTTTTTTTTTTTACTTGTGTTGTGCAGAGCTGGGGGAGTCTTGACATGTCTTTTTAAACATGTATTTTTAAATGTATTTATAGGTTGTAGAAGCTCTACACAGTCCCGAAAAACAACCCAAATTTTTCCCTATGACTTTAATGGAGTTCGAATTCGACGTTCGTTCACCCGAATAATTTTGCTCTATTCGACCCAATATTGGTCAAATTGAATAGTGAGCTATTCGACCAACAATAATGATGAGGCATTTGCTCCAGTAGTTAAGCACACTACAGTTAGGACATTACTGTTAGCAGCCACAAAGAAAATGCAGATAAAGCATTTCAATGTCAAAACAGCTTTCTTACACAGTGAATTAACAGCGGATATCTACATGGAGCAACAAGAAGGATTTGAGAATCCACAAAAGCCAAACCTAGTCTGCAAACTCCAGAAAGGGATCTATGGACTCAAACAAGCAGCTAGAGTTTGAAACATGAAAATCAATGACGTCCTCACAAAGGAGAATTTTCAACGAAGCAAGGCTGACCCCTGCCTATATACCAAGAAAGTGAGTAGTAGGTGGATCTTTGTGTTCATATAAGTGGACGATCAGCTGGTATGCTATGAGCAAGAAGGGGATCACATTGCACTATTACAGTCTCTGAATGAGGACTTTGAAACGAAAGATCTAGGTGACATAAAATATTACCTTGGTATACAGATTGACAGAGAGTGGGACAGCAGTTACCTTCTTAACCAAAGTCACAAAATACAAGAAGTAATTGAAACCTTCCGATTGGGAGATGCAAAACCAGTTAATGCACCCATGGAAACAAATTACTTAAAGGAAATGAATAACGAAGGTAATTTACTACCAGACAACTGCCAATACAAAAGGCCATAGGAAAACTACTTTACATTGCTACTGTTACAAGGCCTGACATTGCTGCAGCAGTGGGATTTCAATGCAGAAAGGTATTTAAGCCAAGTCAGATGGACCGGAATGCTGTAAAGAGGGTCATACGTTATCTAAAAGGTACAATAAATTTCAAATTAAAGTTGCTCTCAACCGGCAAATGTGACCTAGTCGGGTATGTTGATGCTGATTGGGCTGGAGATACCAATGACCAAAAGTCTACTAGTGGTCACTTGTTTCTACTTGCTGGTGGACCTATTAGCTGGACAAATAGAAAACAGTCACCAGTATCGTTTTCGTCGACTGAAGCAGAACATGTTGCAGCAGCACAGGCAAGCCAGGAGCTACTTTGGCTAAGAGAACTGTTAGCAGACCTGGATCAGAAGCAGACAGATCTTGGAAGACAACCAAGGTTGCATTGCACTGTCGCAGACTAAGCAAGTCAACTCAAGAACCAAACACATTGATGTGAGGTATCATTTTCTGAGGGACATACAGGAACAGAGACAACTTGATCAACAGTACTGCCCAACTGAGAATATGGTTGCAGACATATTTACAAAGCCCCTACCCACAACCAGACACTTTGAACTGTTAAAGAAGATCGGTTTGACAGTTTAAGCCCCTCGCTGTTGCGAAGGGGTGTTGGAATAGATGCAACAGCATTTATGCTTTAACTGTATAAGCCCATTAAAAGCCACAATATGGCACTGCATAAAATTATTGTCACTGTGTTCTGTTGTTATGCTGTTATGCTATTGTTTTTTCTCTTCCTTCTTACTCCACCATTTTGTTTTATTGTATTATCCTTTGGTGTACCACAAGTAAAAGTATGCTCACAAACTGCTGTGTGGAAGCTTCCTGAAATAATCAGTAAAGGACCACATCGTCTAACACATGCTTTCAGACGTAAGCGTGAACATATCCAATCCATAGCTAGGATAAGTTAAGTTGGAGGCAGAATTAGAGGTACTCTCTCATGATTTCAAGAGGCACCCTGCGGAAAGTAATAGGAAATGATGGGTCTGAGATTTAACAAGCAAATACGCGGAAGCTCGGCGCACGTATTTACGCAGCGATAAACGAGGCGTTTTTCCATAGACCGGAGACGAGTGCTAGTATACTCACCTTCACTTGCAAGCCTGATTCCTGCCTTGAGAAATGAACAATCGGGGTTGAGAATCCTCTAAAGGGCGATTAGTTTGCAGCTGCGAGATTCAGGAGGATCTGTTAAGTCCTGTCAATGGTGAGGTCATAGCAATTAATTAGCGCACACCTGCACCCTGTTCTTGGCGCATCTACAGTCCATTACAGACCAATTTGAATCTTCAATGCTTCATTTTCTTTTGGGTAAGTGCTACATTTTTATGTTACATTATACTCATTCACAAAATTGACTCATTTCTTGTTAAATTTGTTGCACTGTTTTTGGTTTGCTTTGCAACACTGCAAACTCATTTAGATCAAGCTATATATATACTAGATAGCACTTCATAATACGTCATCACACAATAGTATGGATTTAAAAAAATTGTCACCAAGCATTTGTGATCTTATTAAAATTTCATTGTAGTTTGGCTTGATAGAAATATTTGAAAAAAAAAATTGTATCAAGAAACATTTAGTGATTTCCCTTGGGTGTGGGTGTATGTCAAAATACATATAAATACATATAAATGCATATAAATACATATGCATTTTCATTATTATTATTTTACTGAACATGGTTAATCATGTTTTGGTGGCAACTACATGGTGCTGGATTGTATTTTTTATACTTTTCTAGCTACATAAGCAATGCTTGCCCAACTAAATTGCACTCTGCCCCAGTTTGGCAATGTGTTTTTGTAAAGTGTCATATAAAGGTCCAACTCTTACACAAATATGTCTACTATTTATTTTCCCAATCGATTAAAGTGTGCTTGCTATGACTTAAACTCCTAGGTTGGTTTGTCACCCAAACATGATGTGCTGAAATATGTAATGCATGCATTGTAAACATATGTAAATACTCACGCACAACAACATTGGCAAAAAGGTCATCCCTGACTCAACGTCCCTCTGCTGTGCTTTGGGAGCTGGAGGTGGGATGTTGGTGCACCTCTGGCTTGAGTTCCTCTGGAATGTCCCAGGTATCACCATGGTGCAGTCACAGATTGTGCAGGGCGCAGCATGCCATGATGATTCGGGCACCTTTCCAGGATGCGTAGAAGAGTTCACCACCGGGCCGCGCCATGCACAGAAACCGTGCTTTTAGCAGCCCTGTGGTGTGCTCCACAACCCCCCGGCTTTTATGCAGAGCCTTTTTGTAATCATGCTCTGCTTCTGTCCGGGGGTGACGTACAGCTGTCATAAGCCATGGAAGCTGCCCTTATCCTTTGTCATCTGTTAAAAGACAAACATAATAAGTGTTAGTTTTGGTATAGTATGTGTTCTGTGAATGCAATGTAACACTAGAGTTTTTTTACAAAGGTTGCCAAGGCTTGTGCTCTCCGGTCACTTTATTGCTTTTTGTTTGTTAGGATCCATTGTTACTACTGACTACCACACTGAAGTACTGTGAGCTGTAAACATAGTAATTATACTAGGGCTTTGGGAATCTGAAAGTTAGTTCAAGGGTTCCCCCATTCTCCCAATATTGTAAAGTATTTATAAACTATTTGCTAAATTAGATATTAGCACAAAATATGACATATATACAATATAGATAATAGCTTGGCATTCTGACAATGCAAAGGGACATAGCAACATAAAAGTCTTTATGATTTTACTACTGTTAGTTGTAATACAGTAATGACAATATATATTACCTATTAACCAACCCTCAGGCATTTCTCCAGAGATTAAGGGCTGTCTGATGCAGGATATAGGCATCATGGTATGATCCTGGAAAACCTGTGCGTGCACAAATTATTTTCCTGTTGGCAACACAGACTATTTGTACATTCAGCAAATGATATCGCTTCCAGTTGTGAAACACGATTTCCTGCAGTTTAGGGGCAAGAATTGCCACATGGGTGCTATTGATGGCCCCCAAAACATTAGGAAAGCCCGCTCGCCTGCAGTTGTCCATCTTTACCTTCCTCCACTCCTGCTGTTTGAGGAAACTGAATATATAGTGGGACAAGGTCCACAGTGGCATTTATGACCTTCAAAAATCCCTGGAAACTGTAGGCTGGCTTAATCCACAAATTAAGGCCAAGGAGGTTTGAAAGGAACCCCTTCCTAAATCATAGAGAGTGGCCAAGAGCCTAGTCATTCCTGGCACAGCCTGGCTTCCCTTGATTTGTGGAGCAATTTTAGCTTCCAGCAAGCTGTACAGGTCATGGATGACCTGCCGGGACAGGCGGAAACCCCTTTTGACATTCTAAACACTTATACTATCAAGGTGGCTACGCTGTAAGAAAAGGCTTGGCTCCTGGACCCGTTGCGAAGTTGAAGGCTGCTCCTCGGGTTGTTGCTGCTCCTCCTTTGCAGTAACCAGAAGAGTTGTGGTTGTTGCCACAACAACACTAGTTAATATTAATATTTCATCAATGTTCTTCTCCATAATAACAACAAGCAAAATCCTCATCCCGGCACATATTTGAGAGCGCACAACAAAACAAAAGAATGTACGCACACAACGCGCATGAATGTGCACATGTAACACGCATGAACGTACACACGTACTGTATCCCTATATATTTTCACAGAACTTCTTAGCCATTCTGCATGCAAACCAAAAATTTCAAAACACAAAGAAAGAAAACGCCACAAACCAAAAGGCTGCCAGAAGAAGAAAGAAAAACACAACTAAAAGTAAGAATACACCATTTACTTTATTCGTCCAAAAATGTTTTTGGTGTGTTGTCCCATAACTATTTTATTTTTTTCCTTCTAGTAACTTGGAGCCAAGGAAAATGGCCACCACCGCCGCCGTCGCTGCTGCTGCTGCCGGCCCCGCCACCATCACCCCAGGGACTTCAGTCCATAGACCAACAGGCAGCTCCCTCAGGCCAGCTAGGTTGCTCTGTGAATCAGGCCAAGTAACATCTAGGCCCCTGGGCCCTCAACCTTGCACCAGGGTTTCTGCTTCCAAGGCAACTGGCTTCTCTCCTGAGCAAAATGCAGCCCTCATGGAGTCATACGTATAACATTTTTCACGACTCCATGGGGGCTTGCACTCCTAGACCTCCCATGCTGTAAGGCAGGGACTCTGGGAGGAAATTGCCAGGAGTGTTAATGCAGTGGGGAGTACACAACGGACCATTACTCAGTGTCAAAAGCATGTGACATCTTCAGACACGTCAAAAGGGTCCTGGGCACAGAGGCCGGAAGGAGTGGGACCTTTCCTGAACATCTTGTGCAGCGTCTCAGGGAGTATGAAAGATTGGCGTTGCCATTCATTGGGCCAAAAACGGTGGTAGGGGTGGAATACCGGGATGACTCCGATGCTTGGCAACCATGTAAGTTCAATCCTTTTACATTACCTAATTACTAATGTTAACTTATTTTGCCAAATTTTTGGGATTGCAACAGTTTAATCATTAGCATTGAGAAAAAATTGGATTGTGTTTTTACATATTCATGTTTAGGGTGAAATATGAGATCACTTTTTTTTTAAATGACCTCTTTAGTGTATTTTTACCTTCTTTTGACTTGCGTATTTCATTTTTTTTAGAATAGTATGCCCTGAGATGCAGCATTCCCCTCCTCCCCTCTGTGCTCGGAGTGATGTGGATGACGAGGATGTCACTTTGCATTGAGATGACACTGGGCTTCCTCCTGGTAAGATGAACGCTTATGGTATATCTTGTTTTACATTGTGCAGCTGCCTCTAATCATGTTTAAAACCCCACTCATATGTGTAATATGAGTGTTACATTTCACACATTTTTTGGTCTGGGAGTGGTTTGTTTTTTGATTATTTTTGTGGTGAACCGATCAATCCAAATGAACTTGAGTTAGAGTCAAGCTCACTCACTCATTTTATTTGTTTTTGTGCTTTATTTCCCAGATCACCATCTACAGGAGGAAGTTGTTGATCCACTGTAGAGAAGCCTGGAGGAGAATACAGGTAATTTGGGTTGTGTGTGTGTTCAGTCTTCCAAAAGCTAAATGATAACTTTCGATCTCTCTATAATATATCTATATTTATAAGATTTGTTAAATTTTCGTGGGAGAAGTTTCTGGTGCAGCCTTCCTTTGTGAATGTCTGCCTGCTTATTGAGTTAAATATTTAAAGTAGACTCCAATTTCGGTCTGAATGTAAAAAATCATTTTGCCTGTGCAAAATTTTGGGGACTTTTGATATGTGAAGATTTGTCACCACATTCATTCATTTTGATGTGATATATCATGTGCATTTGTTGAAAATCCAAGTCTGCTGGTTTCTGTTTCTGAAGAGTTTTAACGTTCATCCACTGTGGAGGTAGGCAAGAACTGGTCCATTAGTGTTTGTTTTATGTTTCTGTTTCTGTTTTATGTTTATCTTGTTCCCCGGCTCCACCCTGTTCCCTGGCTGATGCCTGGCCACCTCCACCTCCTGGCCGCCAACCTTGTGCCCTACCCCACCCACCCCATGCCTCTGGCGCCCAATTTGTGCCCCTGCAAGCCCACACCATGCTTTTGCTCACCCACCCCATGCCTCTGGCGCCCAATTTGTGCCCCTGCAAGCCCACACCATGCTTTTGCTCACCCACCCCATGCCTCTGGCCGCCCACCCCGTGCCCCTGGCCGCCCACCTTGTGCCCCTGCCTGCCTACCTTGTGCCCCTGCCCGCCCACCTCCTAACAATCAGGTAAGTAATCATGGGGCTGTTGAGATGGCCCGCGCCCGCAGCTTGGCTGTGGAGGTGGCCCGCGGCCGGGCCGTTGGGGTGGCCCGCACCCACGGCCAGGCTGTGAAGGTGCCCAGCGGCCAGGATGTGGAGGTATCCCATGGCCGGGCTGTTGGGGTGGCCCGTGGCCGAGGCCAGGCCATTGCTGTGGGCGATGTATGAAGATGGATGCCGGGTGACAGGTGAGAACATTCTTCACATTCTTCCTGTCCTATTCTTCACTCAATTTTTTCTGGACTCCATGAGACCTACAGTATGGGTTTGACTTGGGATCCTATGTGAAGACACTTGTTTGTATAAGATAGCTTAATCTATATTTTGTGTTTGCCCAATGTCCACAGGTTAGTGACCCCGGCACTTTGACAATTTACCTATCTAAGTTTCTTTTGATGTGGCCCAAGTATGCTCCAAATGCAGTTTTGCTATCTAATCCCTTAAGAATGTTCCAGTTTGTAAATTTGTCAAAGTGATTCTAATCAAGTATGAAGTCTCAGGTCAATACTCTACAAGTATTGCTGTAATGACATTAAAAAAAGCTAAACATTATTTCCAAATACACGATTGCATCTTTGTTTGCTAAATAAGCACAAATCTAGTTATGTCTAGGGACCAAATATGGCACACCTCACTTCTCTGACACTTGCTTGTAACAGATAAATGTGCTTGCTAATAGATCAACTACATTTCTGTTAGTAAAAATGACATACTAAGGTGTACAGCTGTGTATTGTATGCCAAATGTATTCTTGAATGATGTTACAATTACATAAATTTGGAAGAGGACATATCTAATATACCCAACTCTGTTACTTTTAAGGACACAGGATTTTTGGCTAATGAAGTGACCAATGCAGGAATGGAGCAAACTCGGCCAAGCTTTCAAACAGGTTGGTGTAGGATAAGAGCATAATCGATATTTTATGGTTCAAACAACCATTGTGTAAAAAGTTTACTTTTTTGTTTTTTAAGGATCGAATTGGATTGGCAAGGCTGGAACACGATTTTTAATGTGCACTTTAACCCCCCTAGCGTTCTAATTCTGTCATTTTTTGATGCAAAAAGTGATCCTATTTTTTTGCGTAGAAATTTTTGTTTATATTGTGGGCCTGTAATTCTTAGGATTAACTCCGGGGTATAACAATTATATTTATTTATTATATTAGAATCATAAATTATAATATAATACATAATTTTAAATCATTATTATAAATGTATCCCTTTACAATGTATCTTTTTACAATGTATCTTTTCATGTATCCTTTTATAATGTATCTTTTTACATCTGTTTGGAGGCTGTAGAAGCTCTACACAGTGCTGAAAAAACCCAAATTTTTCCTCCCATTGACTTTAATGGTGTTCGAATTCGATGTTCGACTACCCAAATTTTTTTGCTATATTCGAGCGAATAGCTGCCGAATCGAATAGTGAGCTATTCGACCAACACTAGTCAGGGCTAATAGTGGGCAAAATGTAAATCAGGGCACTGGGCAATGATGCTTGGTGCACTACAATATGTACTTTTTTTTATTTTATGTTTTGTTGTGTTTTTTACTGTAAAAAAAATTTAAATTTCCCGCCCCCCAGAATCCATCACTCCACCGCATCACCCGGAAGATGTCACACATCTTGCCGGGTGATGCGGTGGGGATGTCCCCGCCTGCTCACTCTCCGGCTGATCTCTGAGTGATGCGGTGGGGAAGCCCCCGCCCGCACACTCTCCTGCTCGCATCACCCGGAGATCAGCCTCCGGGAGATGCGAGCAGGACAACAGCCAGAGCAGTATCAGGGGGTGCTGCCAGCGGGAAATCTCCGCTCGCACCACTCCCTGGATTTACTATTGGTGATCGCATCTGCAGTTAGGGTTAACGCTTTTTGCATTTTTTCCCACCCTGAGTCACACTCGGGATTACCACTAGGGGGGTTAAAACAAATAAAATAACCTTCAAAAAATCTGGCTTTTAGTTTTTTTACAAATGATTTTTTTTTTCTCCCCCATACCTGAAATGTGCAAAACCCAACAAATAAATAAATACAACATAAAAATATAACATTATAAAAAAATTTTTTAAAACATATAAACTTAACGTTTAAAAAATTGTACTGCCTGGGCATACCAGGGGGGGCCATACCAGGGGGGCCCATCCTCAGCTGACGCTCTATGGCAGACATCCTCCTGTGCAGCCAATACAGGCTATCCCGTCTACTTCCTGGCGGGTGAAGAAAAAACAATAATATATTAACCGGAAGAGTTTGGTAAAAACATTTAAGAAAAGTACTGTTCTTGTAAAAAAACAAACTAATGAAACTATCAACATACTAGAAGGTTGTCTGCCATGACGTTGGGTTGGGAAGACGGTGGTGGGGGGCTTGGAACCTCCTCAGGAGGGCTGGCTGCCTCCATCAATGTGGAACTGCCTGTGTATGTGGAAGGAGACAAAAAAAAAAGGAGGTAAGTACTAAGCAAATGTAATAGTATAATATACAGCTAGTTCTTAAATTGCTCACTGCTAAAGAATTCAAGTTATGTCATCCCATCAAGTTATGACTGTTTTGCTGCTTACACTGTGCCAAACAAGAAAGAAAGGTGATTCCTGGGGCCAAGCTAATTATGGCTATGGAACCTAAGTGATGCAGTTTGTTGGCAAAGAAGGTTGTGGGTTTTCACAAGGGACAAACTTGACTAAGTGGCCTTGGCCTTTGTCTTCTGTTAAAAGCTGCCTAGACATGAAGCTAGCCATACACTCCTAATGATACTTGATGGAGCAAGGCTTAACAAACTATATTCTAGTTGATATTCATGGTTCTAAAGGAATGTTCACAATATCTAAAATCAAGACATACTTACATTCAGATGAGGAACTTGTGTCCTGAGGTGGGTCTGGCAAGGGCGCTCCACTAGCTGTAGATAAAAAATAAACACCAAGTAAAAGTGGATGGGCAGAACTAAAGTAGATTTGTAAGGTTAAATAAGGTGAATAGATTAATGCAGAACTTCTAACTGATACTTTTTGCCTACGTTCAAAAATTCTGAGCAAACATTTGTCAATACAACTATGAACAACTAAACAACTCATGTCTATTTTTAGTCATGCTAGCCAACAACCTAAAAAGAACCTTCATTTGACGCATAATTAAAGACTTGAAGCTACATGAAATGTGAGAATGTGTTGAATTGCAACATATGTTACAAAAGTTGATTCTAAGGTTAGCTTACAGGCAATCTCCTCGGTCTCGGCTGCCTCCTCTCCTTCGTCTGAGGACTCTGGCTGTTGATGTTGGGCAGCAGGCTCCTCCTTTTTATGGATGGCTCCTCCTCTGGGCATGGCTCCTCTTCCATGGCTGGCTCCTTCTATGGGGATTGCTTCTCTTCCTCCAGGGATGGCTCCTCCTCTGGGGATGGCCCCTCCCGGGATGGCTCTTCCTCCTCCGGGGATAGCTCTTCCCCCTCTGATAATGGCTCCTTCTGGACGTCCTGTGGGACTGCCAGTCGCCTGTGTGGCCACCCCAAGATCAGCAGCCGCAGGCGTGATGGAGACTTGGCTGTAATAACACAAACAAACACAAACATCACAAATTAATAAGGGTAAGAAAAAATAGGAAGTGAGAAACAAACAGTACTAAGGACAGACAATACTACTTTCCACAAACAAAAACCATTTGAAAACACAGCCCCTTAACAAGAGGAGAGGACAAAATGCATTACTTACCAGACAGGATGTGGTCCCCCACTTCGCGGAGGAAATCCAGTCTCCGCCGCTTCAGGTCACTCCAAGTGTGGTGTAATTGTTTAACACTTGGGCAAGTCCTTGCAGGGGTCCACAATCTGTCTGCCACGCTCTCCAGAATGCACCGCTTCCCATAAAAGGACGGCTGCTGATCGTAGCGCAGCATAAGCATTGTCTAAGGAAAAAGAGAAAACAAATGTTATTTCTTTTTACAACAAACACTTCTTAAACACAACAAATCAGAGATAATGGATTTATTTATTTTCTGGTGCAAATTGGCATAGTTTGTTTGCAGTTCTTAACTGGTAATAATGTGTCTAGATATGTATGTGTATACTATTACTACAAATCTTCAGGATTCCACCACACTAAGCTACATCATACCTACATAATTGAAAACCCAAACATTGGGCTCCTAGATGTAAACTTTATTAACCCTGTTTTTGCTTGAGTGAAGCATAAGTGCCAGACATACATACAATCTATGTGAAAAATATAAGCACAGCTGCATTACATGTCCGAAAATGCAGCACGTGTACTTATTTTGTTGCCACAGAAAAAAAAAAAAAAGACAAAACACTCTCTCTCTCTCTATCTATCTATCTATCTATCTATCTATCTATCTATCTATCTATCTGAGACTGTTGAATGATGTGCCTTCCACAAACACTGTATTGGGGTCTCATCTATCAAGAGTATTCTCTGTCCTCCAGATAAAGATAATTTCCAGCCTAGCATGATAGTTAGTAGGCTAATTAGTGCTCTTCAAATGATCCACCTCTGAACGAGCTTAATCGGGTAGAATCATGAAGATTTTTGCAAACCGTATATACACACATTGAATAATGTGCATGTACATAGTTGTCAACAGCCAACCTTAGGTGTGTGGACCTCTACCCAGCTCTCATCCGCAGCTCTAATCCATTAAAAGAACAATAGAGGACACTCCATTTTCAGCTGTGCTCCGTGCAGAGGATTCCAGCTGGTAGTAAGAGCTGGGGGGTGGGAACAGCGCAGCTAGAATGAGATGGGGACACAGGTTGTCCCTCCCCCTTTCTATAGCTGTGCTGTGGCTTCTATATAAAAAAATTCTTGGGAAAATATATCCATTCTGTGGGCATGTGTAATGACATCATGGGCACAGTGTAAAAGCTGTGTTCGGGAATTCTGCTTGTCATATCTTGCAGCCTACAGCCTGGAGTGTACAAGCACAGAGATCCCACATAGATAATTGTCCCAAAATATCTCCAAAATTTCAAGATTTCAAGCATTTGAAGATATGGGGATCCCAATTGAAAACACTATTGAAAATCCTACATTGGGAATGCATTTTCCAAAGCAAGTCTACAAAGGGGTCCTTAATTGAAAAAAAAACCCAGGCCCACTTACATAGCAAAGAACAAGTGTCCCCACTTGAACCTACATTTTCTGGTTTGTGCACCTCACCATTCCCAATAAATTGGTGTTCTTTGAAATGTAGGTATAAATTTAAGGGGAACGCCCCAATTCTCCTTGCTAAGTGAGTGGCCCGGGGGGGAGGGGGCATAAATGGATCTTTCGCTTTTGGCCTCCTAGATGCACTTGCTTTTGAAACAGCAACAACCTCCAAGAAATGTTTGGTAGTAGCTAGGATGAACCTCTGTGTACCCTCAAAATTTCAAGTTGTTACAAACAAGGGTTTAGGACATCTGAAGGATTAAAGACTGTGAGTTTTTAGGCTGAGGAATACGAGAAGCAGCTTTAACACACATTTAATGGTGCAGACATGCATGCATGATGCATAAAAACACATTTAACCCCCCTAGCGATAATCCGGAGTGTGACTCGGGGTGGATTTTACATGCAAAAAGCCGTAATCCCGAGTCACACTCAGGGTTACTTTAAAAGCCCCCCTTACCTTTGCCCGCACTCCAGTGGCAATCCGATGGTCCCGCTGTCATGCTGGGGCACTGGTCTGTCGGGGGCGTGGCCACGCGGGAAATTTAAAAGCAGATTAACGAGTAATCTGCTTTTAAATACCACCCGGGTCCCCGCCACCCCGCTGCTCGCATCAGCAGTGAGATGCGAAGCACAATTATTATTATTATTATTATTAAACAGGATTTATATAGCGCCAACATATTACGCAGCGCTGTACATTAAATAGGGATTGCAAATGACAGACTAATACAGACAGTGATACAGGAGGATAGAACCCTGCCTCGGAGAGCTTACAATCTAGTAGGTGGGGGAATTTCACACACAAAAGGATGGGAGATATGTAGTGGTGGTTTCAAAAGACAGAAGAAGACGGGTAGGCAAGTTTGAAAAAATGGGTTTTGAGGACTTCTGCATTGTGCTTCACATCTCACTGCACATGCGAGCAGCAATAGCAAATTCTGGGGGTGAAGCCAGCTGGCACCACCCCCGGAATTTGCTATTGCTGCTCGCATCTCCTAGAAGAAGCGATGCACAATGCAGAAGGTCTGGAGATGCAGAGCAGCAGCAGTGTCAGTGTGAGGCGTGCAGAACATCCCCACTCGCATCACCCGGGAGGATGTGTCATCTTCCGGGTGATGCGAGTGGTGATGTATTGGGGGTGTGTCTGGGCGGGAAATTTAAAAGCAGATTACAATGTAATCTGCTTTTAAATGGTTTTTGCACACCACACAACATGAAATAAAAATAAAAGTACATTTTTCATTTTATATTTTATTTTAAGATTACATTGTTGTCTATTATTTCATTATTTTTTAAATAAATATTTATAATTATGTATTATATTATAATTTATGATTATAACATAATAAATAAATATATTTATCATACCCGGGAGTTAATCCTAAGAATTACAGGCCCACAATAAAAAAAAAATTTAATGCAAAAAAATTAGGATCACTTTTTGCATAAAAAAACTGACAGAATTAGAACGCTAGAGGGGTTAAATGGCGCATGCATGATGCATCAACACACATTTAAATGTGCAGAAATGCATGCATGATGCATAAACACACATTTAAAGTGCAGACATGCATGCACGATGCATAAAAACACATTTAAATGTGCAGACATGCATGCATTATGCATTAAAAACACATTTAAATGTGCAGACATGCATGATGCATAAACACACATTTAAATGTGAAGACATGCATGATGCATAAACACACATTTAAATGTGCAGACATGCATGCATGATGCATACAAACACATTTAAATGTGCAGACATGCATGCATGATGCATAAAAACACATTTAAATGTGCAGACATGCATGCATGATGCATAATATATATATATATATATATATATATATATATATATAATGTGTATATACATATATATCTAGAAGCAAGCAAGAACTTGTGTGTGTGCTTTGGACCTTTGTGGAAAAAAATATATATTTATTTCTAATTAATGATGTATATAAATATATATTTATATATATATATATATTTATCAAGCAAGAACTTTTGTGTGTGCTTTGGACCTTTGTGGAAAAAAAAAATATATATATTTCTAATTAATGATGTATATAAATATATATATATATATATATATATGTAAATATAAATAAATATCTATAGAAGCAAGCAAGAACTTGTGTGTGTGCTTTGGACTTTTGTGAAAAAAATCTAGTTCGCTGGCATAAGCGAGGTCTCGCCCGCCAGAGCCCGCTTGAATTTATCACCAGGCCGATCCCCGGGTCTGGCATCGGATGCGTTTCGATAGGCACCTGTGTATAAAGTTGAAATCAGTTAACTCCTTCTAAACCTGAAAATATTAGGTCATGTGAAAATGTTTTTATTTCTCAGCTAATATAAATGTTTGAAACATTTGAACAGCCCAAACATTTTTATTTAGGTCAAAGTGAAAGATGTGTGCTATTAGAAAGATTTATTTTTTAGGGGAACAGTGACTAATGCAAGCTGGCCAGTGTCAAAACTGCCGATGATTCGTGTCTCCAGCGGCGAGATCATTCCGGTTAATAACTTCCGTGCGAATTTAGTTGATAAATTGATTGAAGGGCTCCAAATTTGGTTCGCGAATACAAATGCGTGAGCGAACTTCCGATTTTGCTTGGTGAATCACCCTCCCCATCTCCCATAGGCTAAAAAAGACTTGAATTTGTGTTTGGTAGACACCGCTGAGCCTAATCTGAGATGGACACAAAACAAGTGCTGCGCAAATAACAATAAAATTGGTACAATGTTGGCCAATAAACTGCGGCAGCTACCTAAATACAGGCCTGCGTTTTCTCTGAGAACCAGGAGTCATGTTAATTCTTCCAACCCTCTCAATATAATAGATGAATTTAGCCACCAGTTGGCTAAATTATATAGTGTTTCCCCTGGGATCCTCTCTTCGAGGATCAACACATTTTTATCTAAAACACAACTTCCAATAATAAATAATGATCAAGCTGGTTGTTTAGGTGTTGACATTACCGTTTTGGAAGTGTTAGCTGCGAATAAATCTTTTAAGATTGGCAAGAAGGGTGGCCCGGATGGGTTTACTGCTCTTTCTTATAGGAAGCTGGTGGATCATATTGCCCCTCATCTGGCTCTTTTCAATAATTTCAAGACTTCTGGTCTTCCTAGTGCTAGTATGTTGCAGGCCCAATTGGTATTGATCCATAAGCAGGGTAACGACAATCTTGACTGGTCAAATTACAGACCTATATTGTTGCCCAATATTGACCTTAACTTTTTGCGAAAGTGCTAGCTTAAAGGAGTATTTGCCTTCTTTGATCCATACCGATCAAGTTGGCTTTATACCCGGACGCCAGGCATCTCATAGTATTCGAGGTACGATTGTGCCTAAATATTTGGCCAGGGGGTCTGATCAGAAGTTTATGGTCTTATCTCTTGATATGAACAAGGCTTTCGACTCGTTATCCTGGCAATACTTAAACTTACCTTTGAATAAATGGAAATTAGGGGCAGATTTTTTATCATGGATAAATGTTATGTATTCTAACCCTACAGCTTCGGTGAGCTATTGTGGCTATACATCTAAACCTTTTGCTATTGCTCGAGGCACTAGGCAGGGGTGCCCTCTATACCCGTTACTTTTTGTACTGGCGTTGGAACCACTTGCAGCGTTGATTAGACAAAGAGCTGAAGTTTCAGGTTTCAAAACTTTGCAATATACTCATAAAATTTCGCTAATAGCTGATGATATTTTGTTGTAAATAACCACCCCTCACGTGACGTTACCGTCAATTATAAGGATTTTTGTGAGTTTTGAAGAGATTTCAGGGCTTGAATGTTTCCCTAACAGATGCAGAGGTGGATATACTTTGGGCTAACTTTGCATACAATTGAGTAAGGAGCTGCCTTTTTTAGGTGTTGAGATTGTTGCGGATTATGGCATATTGTATAAAGCTAATTTCGTACCTCTAATAAGGTTTTTTGTCAACTTTTGCAGTCCTGGGATATGCCATATTTATCATGGTATGGGCACATCAATGCCATTATGATTACTTTTTTGCCTAAAATTTTCTATTATATGCAAGCTCTCCCTATACCTTTTTCTTTTGGGATATGACAGACTCTCCAAAAAAATGTGCTGCGATTTATATGGAAATCTGGACCCCCCGTATTGGCAAGCACGTGCTTTTTCATTCTAAATTAAATAGAGGTCTCAGAGTGCCTCACCTTTACTCCTATTATAAAGCCTCTCAATTGGTTCCTCTCATCTCCATCCATATTAGATCTATCCTGTCCACTGTGGGCATTAATTGAATTGACTCTTATTCCCTCCTGTTCTGTGGCAAATTTATTCTGGATCCCCTCACTATTTAGACCCAAGAATGTGAGCCCATTTTTGATGCATATTTTACAAGTTTGGGACACTATTAAGTACAAAATTAAATTTATTAGTGGTCATCGTCCTTTAATGGATTTATTTGATAATGCCCTTTTCCAACCAGGTCCTAATAATAGGTCCAGCTTTATATGGTGGATTAGGCAAAACCTTTTTACGGTGGGATCTATGATTTCCAGCTCAGAGGTAATTTCTTTTAGTTATTTAAAAGAGAAGTATGATATTCCCGATCAGGAACTTTTTCGTTATTTGCAAATTCAGCATTTTATCAATTGCCTGATTGGTAACCTATGGCTTTCTTTAACTGTTTCAGCCTTTGAACGTGTATTTAGAGATAAGGCAATTTCAGTGGGGGCCATTTCCTTTTTTTATGCATCTATTGTCGATGAAAGGTTTAATAAACCGGTGTCCTATCTATCAGCATGAGAATGGGAACTCTCTATAGTTATTGAAGATACTTTAAATTTATGGTTAGCTATATCCAAATCCTCCAGGAATGTACTTGCTCTGGAAAATTGTCATAAGGTCCTAATGAGATGGTATCTTACTCCTGCTAGAATAGCTCACGCATTCCCTTCTGTGTCACTGAATTGTTTTAGGGGCTGCACTGTAAAAGGTACTATGGGTCATATATGGTGGCTTTGTCCCAAAGTGTCCAGATTATGGATAAGAGTATATCATATGATTTATACTGTACTAGGGATCAATTTATCTAAAGACCCACAACATGCATTGTTTCATGTTCCTATTCTTATTGTTGATAGAAAATCCTCTACCCTTATATTTTTATGGCTACCAAGCAGACTATTGCACATGCATGGAAGACTTCTGTATTGAATTTTTTGAAAATTAAAAATCCTATGTCTGGGACAATGAATAATGAAAAGATTATGGCCATTATCAATGACTCTCATTATAGGTTTTTGGCTATTTGGCAGCCCTGGTTAAACTATTCTTTACCGTCTCCGAGAACTTTCTCTTTTACATATATAAATGTGTATTTTTTTTTTGTTTTATATTGTAATGGGACATCTCTTTACTTTTTTTCTTTTTACCCCTCTTTTTCTTCTGGTATTTCATCTTTCTTTTCTGGAAGTTACAATACCCATGGGTATATATTTTCTTTTCTTTTTTTTTTGGATTGTTATGGTTATATTTTGAAGGAATATTTGTAATGCTGATTAATGTTGACTTATAAATACTGCTGAGCAGTAACAGCTATATGACTTTTTCTTTTGATATGAACAATGTTGTATGAACGTTTTTATATTTAAAGCATTTTCATTGTTATATACTCCTTGCCGTTTGTATTTGGTTATGTGATTTCAATAAAACTCTGTTGTACCAGAAAATATGAATCTAACAGTAGGAAATGCCTATTTTTTGGGTATAGGTATGTAAATAGGCTAAATTATTGACTATCAATTTGTGCAGAGTACAGTAGCCTAAATCAACCACTAATTGACTATTTACTACCTATATAAAAGCTGAACTTGATTGATTTATGCTTTTTTGTCCCTTGCAAAAAAATCCACAGTGTTTCAAGTATTCCAATACTGAAAAGATACTAGGCTAAGTGGGCAGAAGCATGTTTAGTTGTTGATACCTGTAAGAATAAACAGCAAATTATATTGATAACATGGGTAATGTGAGGCGGGTGACATCAGGGCTAGATATGACTTAATCGAAACTGATGCGATCAAATATACAATTATTTCCTAGAGCATGCTCTAAGATGAGCATTTCAGTAAATTTATTATGAATGTGATAAAAAAGGCTATTTAATTTATGAGCAAGTAACTCCTCAGACTTGAGGGACTGTCCATTTCATTTGTAAACTTTACTGTACTGTTGTACAGAGCAGGAAATTAAACTGCATCTTAGAATGGGAACATTTCAAAAACATGCACACTGTTGCCACTCCAGGCCTTGGGTATTTTTCAGATGTATTCATGATCCTACAAGCAGTCCCATGAAAAAAATCACATGAATGGTATGAGTAAAAAGAAATGACTGTGATATGTCAAACTGTGGTAGGACCTAAAACTCCTGAAAGTGTTCTTAAGGCATCAGTAAAATTTATATGTTTATTTATATACACAATATACATAATGCATGGCATCTGTATTCCCTCAAATGACATTATATACGTATTTACAGCATACAGTATATTACAGTATATACATTTTATGAGCATTTTCAAACAATCATAAATTGTATCGAAATGTATTTCAAACGTAAATTTGTATTCTCTGTTTGAGTAATCAAAGTTAGGTGTTGTCTTCTGAGATTAGCATGAAAATAAACTGGTATATGAAAAATAGTTTTACAAGTACCAATAAATGGTAGTTAAAGTGTATGCTCACTGTGATGTTGGGGATACCATTAATGTTAGATCTTCCCTTAAATGTACAGAAGTGGAGGCTGGAGTTTCACTTTAGGGTCTTTGTTTAAAAGTATAACAGACCAGGGTCAAAAATATCCCCTTTTAGGTATTTTTTTATCTGGCAATCAGAATCCTTCCAGACCCTTTAGATTACAACACGCATTGTAAAAGTGTTTTGTGTCTCCAGGTGTCATAAAACTCAGATAATGCTAGTATCGTGGCCGCTGACCTCTGAGCTGTAATTAGAAACCTATATAATATTAATCTCTATATTTCCACTATACCGTCCTGTATACAGTAGTAGTTGGCTGATTGTGTAGCTGGATCAATATGGTGAGCATTTTGGGACGAAGAACTAGTCTCCTAGGCCTCAGGAAAGCCTGGAAACTATATTTAGCCTGTTCTGGTGTCACGGTAGCTGCACGGCATGATAGTGGACCCTCTGTGTCACCAGCTCAGTAAGTAGATACGTGCACAGGGCGAAGAGTCTAAGCAGCTGCCCGGTCTTCACCAGAGCCTCTAGAGGTGAGGGTGTTGCGCTGTGGGCAACTGCCAGGTTGCGGCCCCCGTGCACGCAGAGGCAGGTAACTGCTAAACAAGCTGGAACAAAAACGTAGTGCCAGACGGAAATCCAAGAGAGTAGTCAGATGAGCCAAAAGATCAGGGCAGGCAGCGAACAAGGTTGGTCAGGAAACAGGCAAGAGGTCAGAACGGGCAGCAAACAAGCCTAGTCAGGAAACAAGCCGAGGTCAGTACACAAAGAATGGAGCAGGAGAAACACACAACAGGAACCTGGAAGCAGAGCCAAAGTAACTCCTTGAGACAAAGTAACTTCCTGTTGCCCTTTACTTCCTTTTAAGGGCAGGGCCTGTAATGATTGGAGCCATGTGACCTGCTGCATCCTACTCCACCACTAGAGGGAGTCCAGGAGACTAGAGGCTGGTGGTGTTCACAACTCCACCAGCAGGGGGAGCACGTCGGCGAAACACTCTAGTCCTCTGTGGTAGTGGAGCAGCTGACTGGGAGTCACATGACCTTGACCTGGACCGAGATGTGTACTGAGGAGATGATGCCTTAGCAGAGCTGGCAGCAGGGGAGAAAAGGGTGGGTGGCACTAAAGGAGACACAGATCCCCTGGACCTGCAGTGATCTGTGAGATCTGGTGAACCATAAGTCCCAGACATGCCTAGTTTGGTCTTTGTGAACTCAGTATATTGTGCTGATTAATAATCTGGGGGTTGGCATTTCACATAAAATCTGAATTTATCTAATTAATATTAGGGGAATCTTGCGTGTGTTCACTAAGCGTCGTAATCCATGTGGACACAGCCCCTTTAGATAGCCCCCACCCTGCCTGCTGTCATTGGATTTTCTTATTAGTCCCACCTCTGTGGTCGGCATAGACAAAGCCATGTAAGCCTAGCAGAAGGAGCTCTCAATGATACCATCTTGTTGCTAAGGACACAGCACAGACACATTGATGCTGATGAGTTCGGTCTCAGAGGTTGGAAGTTAGGTTTGCACAATATGGTGGGGGACTTCCCCTACTCTGCAGTATTTGATTCACAGTACCCTTATAGGGCATCAACCTTCTTCTAAAGACAATATTTAACCAGACATAATATACTACATATTGATGGTGTGCAGTTGAGCTCCCTTACCTCCACTTTTTATGCTTTTTTATACCAGCTTAACAGTAACCATGACACACTAGAAAGGGGCCTAGAAAGCCTGAGGGAACTGTAGCTTTATATCTGACAACAACAATATAGGGAAAATTGGCCAGCAACAACCTTCTGGGAACAATCCTAATTTACAACTCAGGCGCAACCTACCTGAAATGTTCCAATCCTCCTCACAAGACAGTACAAGATCAACCCAGGAATATGACCCAGGTGACTCCCAAATGCCTGTACCTGCCCCACTACCTACAGTACCAATGCTGGCATACATGAGCCAACTCCCTCAACATGCAGATCTTCAAACACTAGCTTCTGATATCAAAAATACCCTTACAGCTGGTATCTTTGATTTAAAAGAAGATATCCATTCGGTTGCCGCTAGACTTACTAATGTGGAACAAGCTTGTGCCAATAGAGAATCCGATATCCAAGAACTCTGCACCATTACTAGCCAACATACAACACAACTTATTTTGATGCGTTGTCATGTGGAAGATCTCGATAACAGAGACAGATGCAGGACCAACTATTTATGGCTCTTCAAGCCATATTTAATGAATTACTAGACCGACCGGCCGAGTTACCAATTGAGATAGAAAGAGTCCATAGAGGTAGGGAAGGAGATCCGCCTCGGGATGTAATTATATTATTATATATAATTTGAGGAAATTATGAGGCAAGCTGGTTCCAAAGAACGCATCCTGTATAATGAAACGGAAATGCATCTCTATCATAATCTCTAATCTATCACGCTTCAACAACGGAGGGCACTTCTACCCCTACTCTCAGCTCTGGGAGAACGTTGCATACCCTACCGTTGGAGATTCCCATTCTGTTTCTCAACCACAATTGAGGGATGATCTTACCACCTCCATACACCAGAGGACTTGCCAAGATTCCTTCAACAACTACACTTACCTGTTATTAATTTAGCAGATTGGTTTCCAGAGCTTTCCACTCATGGTCAAGAACACTTTCCACAAGGTGGAACCAGAACCCAGAATAGATGCCCAAGATTGGATGCGGAGCCCCAGAAGAGATGCAAGACGATGATGTTGTCCCCATGAAAATTTTTTTTTAAATATGAAGGGACCTTTATTTGTCGAAACATTAGTTTCTCTTAGTTGTTAGTTAGTTGTTTATTCTAATGTTAGATTGGGATGTGCCTATTTTTTCTTCCCATTACCCCCGGTCTCACATCAGGATAATGGGCACCTGCCAAATGACACTTATTTTCCCTAACAATAAGTGTGATTTACCGCACATTGAGCATACTAGTTTTTGTAACTCTGTATTAAAATGTCTTAATTTGAAGGTTTTTTCAAATGTTTTAAATGAGTATTTCATGATATGTAAGTGAAGGTTGATATGACATTGACACTTCCCCCAAACCAATTTGATGACAAGTTTAATGACAATGTGTATATCCCCTGCATATTTGACCATTCACATGCACATCCCAAATATTCCATAAGAGCGATCAGTCTTAGTCCCCTCTATGAATAAGAAGTCCCATTTGTTTTTCTCATGCCTTTTTCATTAATTCCCTTGGGGTGGTTGCCGACCCCCCTCGTCCACAAAGATTGATTAAAAAACAAAGGAAAAAGTACTTGTAAAAGTACATGTAAATCTACCCCCCACAGTTGGATATTTGTCCGACTGACCACATCTGTTTTTTTCTTGGTAAGTGAGTGTAAGTTTACACCCGCTCAGTATCTTTTACCTTCCGCTATTCTCTGTTTTCTATAGTTGATTTGTCAAGCACTGATCTATCAACCTAAATTTCTTTAATTTCCCAAAATTTTGTTCTAATGTTGATGTTTTAAAAGACTTTAAGGAGTTAAAGTTCTCAGCGATATTTGCAGGTCATGGAAATGTGTTTCACTAAATGTCAAAGGTCTTAACATACGATAAAAGATCCTCAACCATGTGTATGGTTAATAGATATAAGCCTCACATAGTGTTCTTCCAGGAGACTCACTTTAGACATCAGAATATCAAAAAATTAACATCTAATAAAGACCCAACTGCATTCCACTCAACCAGCCCTATTTCAAAATCCAAAGGAGTCCCAATACTCCTTTCCTAATCGTCCTAATAGTCCATTCCTAATCAGGTACATTTTAATTTAGAAGAGCAGATAACCGATCCTGATGGTTGCTACATTTTTTTAAGAGGCAACCTAGATCACAGACCAATCACTCTGGCTAACATTTAAGCCGCATACACACGTGCAGTTCTTGTGGTTGGAAAGGATCTTTCACGATCCTTTCCAGCAATAAGAACCGCAAGATGCATGAACGAGTGCTGTACATACAGCACCGTTCTGCTCTATGGAGAGGGGAGGGGGAGAGCGACGGAACGGCACCCTGCTGCGCGCTCTCCTCCTTCCCTTTCATTAGGATCGTTCATCGTCCGTGGATCCGCCAGGACGGATCAACGGACAATGAACGACATGGGCTGTACACACGCCAGATTCTCACCCGATATCTGGCCGATGGCGATTATTGGGCAAGAAAAATTTGATGTGTGGACGCAGCTTTATAGTTCAAATGTGGGCCAAACAAGATTTTTCCTAAATATTTTGAGAATTCTTCAGGGCTTTGCCAAAAGTGGGGATTTTAATGTCCCTCTTAACCCAACTCTAGAGTCTTCTACAGGAGCAGTTACCTTAACCTTCAGAGCTCTCAGTGCCATCAAATCATCCCTATCTGCTCTGATGTTACATGAAACTTGGAGAACACTCTACCTGAATACAAAGCATTACACATTCTTCTCCCACACATACAACAGATACTCTCGATTGGATTATTTTTTTCTATCTCAGAGAGATCTTGGTTGTCTTAACAAAGCTTCCATAGAACCAATAACCACATCAGATCATACCCCGATTACAATCACCATATCACTTTCAGAGGGTGTTGCCAAACAGAAATTTTGGAAACTAATTTAATGATGTTAAGACAAAACTTGAGGATTATATTGCACTTAATGCAAACCTGAATACTGACCCTGCTATAACATGGGCAGCCCATAAAAGTGTAATTAGAGGATCTTTTTTGAAATGGACAGCAAAACTTAAAAAAATTAGGCAACAGGAAATCTCTTTATTATCAAACAAGATCCAAACTTTAGAAGCAGCCCATAAACGTTCACAGGCAGAAAATACTTTACCAGAATTACCAGATCTGAGACAAAAACTGAAAGAGACACTTTTAGTTCAAGTTAGACGCTCATTCGCCTTATCTTCCAAGTTCTTTTATGAACATGCCAATAAAAGTGGTAGATATCTTGCTAGGGCTTTTAAGGTGAAACAAGCCCGAAATATTATCACACAGATAAGAGATAAACATGGTCGAATTTATTCAAACCAGATGAGATAGCCAACCAATTCCAAGCTTACAACACCCAGCTATACAATATGGAGCCCTCCCAACAACCAGAAGGGGAACTGAATGATAAGCAAACGGCTATACGCACATTTTTAGACAAATACGCCCCGCGTAAAATATCCGCTGAAAATGCAGAACTACTAAAAGACCAACCTCCGACCTGGAATTTTAACAAACTTTAAAGCAATTGAAACCAGGACCAGATGTCCTGACTACCCAGTATTACAAAGCCTTTGCCTCCATTATATCCCTTCATCTCCTGGCACTATTTAATTCATTTGGGAAAGAAAACTCCACTCTCTGAATCTCAGTCTTACACAAAGAAGAGAAAGATGCATCCGGCTGTATCAACTATAGGCCCATATCATTGTTGAATGTTGATATAAAGATATTTACAAAGATATTGGCAAATCGTCTAATTACTCTCATCCCACAACTAATAGAATTAGACCAAGTTGGATGTATTTCAGGTAGAGAATCCAGAGATAATACCATCAAAGCTCTTAACCTGGCGTACTGGGCTCAGAATTCAAACTATCACTGCTTTTTCATATCCACATATGCAGAAAAGGCATTCGAAAGGTTAGCCTCGGATTACATGGCGGCTGTTTTAGATGCTATAGGGATCCAATCTTTAATGCGTGCCAGAATTTATTTGCTTTACTCCAATCCATCAGCGATCGAATAAATGGTATGCTTTCTGCTTTCTGCTTCCTGTCTCCATTAACAATGGCACCAGGCAGGGGTGTCTGCTTTCCTCCTTGATTTTTGTATTAGCTCTTGAACCACTACTAAATCAAATTTGGGAAAAAAAAATAGATCTATGGGCTACTTGTTGGAAACAAAGAATATTAACTAGGTATGTTTGCAGATGATATTCTTTTCACACTCACTCGACCCATGTCCTCCATTCCTGCACTACCTAACATTTTGGAATCATTCCAAATCCTTTCATACTTTAAAATTAATTACTCAAAATCATCCGCCCTAAACTTATCACTTCCCCCACAAGAAGTCAGAGATTGCCAATCAAGATTTCAGTTCACATGGCAAAAAAAATCTCTCACATATCTAGGACTACAGCTAGCGACATCAGTTTCAGAACTATATAACCTGAACTTTGTACCTCTTTTTTCCAAGTTGTCAACTGATTTGATAACCTGGGATAAATCCGCCTTCTCTCTGGTTTTGAAAATGAACGTCTTACCAAGAATTTTATATCTAATGCAAACAATCCTGATCTTCCTCCCAGATTCTTTTTCAGATATGTACTCTCTTGTTTTAGAATGTTTCACTGGGGACAAAAACCCCCCGGGATAGTATTTCGCCTCCTTGCAACAGCGAAAAACAATGGAGGCATAGGACTTTCAGACATTATAAAATATTACTGGGCTTGCCATCTTGCTAGAATTGTTGACTGGTGTGCAAACTCAGAACTTTTACTCCATTCACTCATTGGTACCTCCCTGTAAGGCGCTAAGGAGTTTTGCTGATTCTTGTAGTTAAATAATTTTGTACTTTTGTTATGTTTTGTAGATGATTGAATTATGTTGAAACTATTTGTACTCTACCCTTTTTGCCTTGAAACTCTTCCTTTCCTCCCTACGGCCATATATCTGTTACTTTGACAAAAATATCTTGTTCTAGGAAAACCACAAGGACATCTGTTATGTCTGCTAATTGTCTCTAGTCATGTGATCATGCACTGATCATGCCTTTGAACTGGTATATGAACTGTGTGCAAACAATAAAGTTTTGAGAGTGATCTAACCACACATTAAATTGCGTGTGTTATACCCTTCCAGCGCTGTAAACAGAAGCTATTAGAAAAGAGGGAAATATTGATCCGGGATCAATAGGTAAATGCCTTAACCTCCTGAGCGTTACACTGAGGTCTAGATTTCTGTACCAAAAGTGATCCATCGTTTTTCATGAAATTTTTTTCTAAATTGTAGACCTGTAACTTATAGAAATATGTCCGAACAGGGGTTCTTGTAGATATTATGAATATAAAAAATGTTTGAAACACACAATCATTTAAAAAAAAAAAAAATACTTTTAATAAAATTAAAGGAAAAACACAAAAATCAGCTTAAACATGACTACATAAACAAAGCTTGAAGCCATGGCAGGGGGGGTCAGGCAGCCGGCATCTTACCGGTCCCGCTGGCACCCGACGCTGGAGAGGGAGATCGACGGACGACGCTGGACGGAGGACGACGCTGGAATACGAAAACGACGCTGGATGAGCACAGGGGGACCAGGTAAGTATGGATGGGAAAAATCTCAGGGTTAACCATCCTTGCAATTTTTTTGTGCCCGAACGAAGGTCGGGCTTAACGGCAAGGTGGTTAACACTCCCTGAGAATTTTTATGCTGTCAATGCGTAGATTTAAAATTTCATCCACTCCAAGTCCTCTCACCCCAGTATGGTGTAACCCCATGTTCCCACCTGGTTTAGCCTAATATTTTTTTTAAAAATTCTGGCGAGATGACCGAAAACTTTCAGCAGGTCATTTTTTTGTTAGGGGCAATATTAAAGACAAACAAATCCTACAAACTGAAAAGGAGGACTCTCCAATACCTTGGTGGTCTTATTTACAACTAAGAAACCTTCTTCACAACTTGAATAGGGAGGGCTTTTGCTCTAGATAACTTACCATTTTTGAAAAGTGATGTGCTTCCACAAACCCAGTAAGACACACAATCTTAGTGAGTTATAGTTTACTCTCACCACCTTCTGATAACCTGTCAGACTGTTCCTGTAAGCAGTTGGTGTCAGATTTGGGGGCAAATTTTTCGGAGGAAGATTGGGAAATTATCAAAATATTCACAGTCAAAGGCTCCTAGAATGTGAATATACAAGAAACTAATTTTAAAATACGCACCAGATGGTACAGAGTCCACCAAGTTCTGCACAAAATGCACCCTCAAAATGACTCGAAATGCTGGAGATGTAAATCCGAAGTAGGCTCTGTGGCAGGCGCAGCACTATGAGGTGCCTTGTGCGCTGTGGCATTAGAAGAATTATTATTTCTGTCTCTCTTTAGTCTGATCAGACTCTATAATTCCTCTAATACCGTTCCATAAAAGTAGTAGGTTTAAAGAGCACACCAAATACTTTAGATAACTTCTTTAGGTTGTGATTGGTTGAGGCCTCTGCATAGTGTAAGACTCACTGTGATTGGCTTATATTCTAGCTAGATAATGACTCTTAAAGGTATATTTTCCTTTTCTGTCTATGTTAACAAAATGCATATATATAACTGTTATAAACATTCACAACCATAAAATACAGTGATAAGCTGTATAGTGGGGTTATTGGCAGGTTTAGGTGTATACAGAATATACTGCACTAATAACCTAGGACAGGTTTTAGCTGGCCAGCTACAGGCTCGTTCCTACACATGTGGTGGAGTTATCCAAATATTCAACCCTTTTGGACTGAAGTTACTAATATGCTACCGAAAAAACCCAGTGAACATAATATCACATCTCCAGTGCAAATTCTGCTACACCACAAAACTACAAGAATTTGTTGCTTTTTCTAATTTTGAAAGCAGACAAATTATTAGATTTGTGGAAATCTTCAATCAGTCCCACTTTGCGTAATTGGTTCACACAAATCAATCGTACTGCAGAAATGGAGGAAATGATACACTCATCCCGAGATACAATAACAAAATACTACACTATTTGGGCGTCCTGGTGGCACTTCCATGATTGCCAAGAATATTGCAATGTGTTTAAGGATCAGCCATAGATTGTTATTTTCTTGTTAAGAAGGGAGTCCAGTTTGTAAAACGTGATATTTACCTCTCCTGTTTTATTTTCCCTTACTTTTTTTACATCCACCCCCTTTTCTTAATCCCACTCCCTTCTATTGCCTTTTTTTCTGGCAATTCATTGTAAAATGCAAACGTACACAGATAGCCCCGTATTGTATTGGAAATAGAACATAAGGTGCACAAGCTACTGTGTACCCTTGATAAGGCTTTTCTTTCCTCTTCCTCTTCTACATTTTGTCTTTGTATTTTTGTATATTTGTATGACTACAAATGGTTGTTTATTTTTGTTACTGTACTAACTAATATATGCATATTTCATGCAACTGTAATATTATGTCATTTCATTTGTTATTCAATAAAGCTTTATTTTGTAAGCTGAATCTCTGAATGCTGTAAGTAGTAATAGTGAAACTTGCTAAACCGAAAATGCTATTATAAACATTGTGATTTCTGGGACATCCCTGTCTGGAGTGGCAGTGGGTGACACAGACAGTATAAAAGAAGCAGAATCATAACTGCAGTTGTCAAGGAAAACAGTGTGTGCTTCCATCTAAGCACATGGTGGCAGTCCACCTGTGGTTGTGTGTTTGGAAAGGGTTAACAGAGTGGTTAACCTTGCCCCGTGATGGCCCTTCTCAGCCTGCTGGTGAGTGGACTGTTGCTGAGGGTGCTGAAAATTCTATGCGCAGGGTGTAGGCTGAGAGGGGGCGACCCAAAATAACTTTTTATTTTTCTCTGATTTTTTGGAGAAATGCTAGTACCTGTGCAGGATTATTATTACACAGTATTTATATAGCACCATCATATTAAACAGTGCTGTACAAAGTATATAGTCATGTCACTAGCTGTCCCTGAAGGGGGCTCTCAATCTAATGTCCCTACATCAGTCATATGTCTTTTACTACAGTCTAAGGTGATTTTATAGTGGGTAGCCAATTACCCTAACTGCATTTTTTTGGGATGTGGGAAGAAACCCACACAAACACTGGTAGAACCTGCAAATTACATGCAGATAGTGTCCTGGTCAAGATTAGAACCTGGGACCTAGTGTTTCAAAGGCCAGAGCACTTACCTCCGAGCCACTGTGCTCTATGCATCAACACTTGGGAGATTCTCCCTTACTTCCTGTTCCAGAAACAGCAATTCCAAATAGTCCCCAGGACAAATTGTGATGGTTGATTATTCCAACAGGGACTCAGACAGTACTAAACATAAATTAACAGCGCTTCCACAATCTATTCAAAAGTATAAAATCTATTCAAGTGTAAAAACAGCAAAAATTATTCAGTCTAAAACTCAGTCTAGTAGAAAATGCAAGAAATAGGAGCTGTAGTTCGAAAATGTTTTATTGAAACAAAAAAGTTGTTCTAACACATTTACACTCTGCAACCAAATATCTAATGAAGAAAGCCCCCTAAAAGAAGCTTTACAGTAGGTATTTCAAGTAAAATTACATATTTCTAACTATGGAATTGGGTAGTTCTTGGGAACCATGGGAACAGTTCTAGGACTGTGCTTCACCTGCACAATACTGCTACCCTGGTACTTGCAAATTGTTGTCACATCTCACAATAAGAGTGTGATGCAGAGTGGTTCAAACATTCACGCTGATGTGTCACGTGGCACAGCCGAATGGAAGCCTTGGAGGACCTCTATTCACTCTGAGCATACAGGTGTCAGCGCTCAGGATTATGCAAGACTTAGAGAAGATTGATTATCATGGGAGAACCTGGGTATTCCAGCAAACCTTAAAGTGGAGATAAACCCATCCGTCAGGAGGTTTGATCCATTGGGTCTTGCGTCGTCCCAGTATCAGTCTTCGGCCTGGTGCAGAGGAAGTGCCGGGTGGCGACATCTTCTCCTCTCTTTTACCGGGTTCTTCTTCCTGCGAAGGGGCATGATCGGGTGACGTAGATTGGGGAAAAAATGTTTTTCTATTGATGGAAGCGCTCCTTCTGCGTATGCCCGAGATGCAGCCAAAAGTCACCCAGAGTGCGTGACATAGGTGTCCCAGGAGTTTCTGCGCTCCCATTCATTCACCAAGAAATAAGGGGGCGGAGCTTCATTTAAAAAAAACAAAAACAAAAAAACAAAATGTATCAATAAATATGGCTCACAAAGTAATATACAGGGATTCAGTGTTAGGGGCTTTGTAGTGTGAGGAGATGAACACAGGGTTCAGAGTTTGAACAAATGCAATACAGAAGATTATATAGTATACAAAATAGTACACAGCACTATGTGATAAAAGTAAGGAAATATAACTCCGGGATAAGTAAAATGCAAGGAAAATGATCTAATAACCAGGCAGGAGTTGTAACATTGAAACAATAACACAGGTTACATTGAAAGCTCTGTTTTAAATTTTGGAGCCAGCAAGGTAATCATTTATCATGTGACCCAGGACAAGAACTATTGCACGAATAAACGACCATGTGACCTTATCTCAGAATGAGGCTTGGAATGCATCGAGGAACAAGGAAGTGGGGAAGAATCAGTGAGAAGCCTGAAAAGCTATCATGTGACCTGAGTCTCCCTGGACTAGGCTTGGTTTCCAAAGAGAAACAAAGAAGTACACAGGATCAGTGTGAAATCTCAGAAATTGAAGAGATTGGGTGAAGATTTACAAGTTGCATTACTCGGTGCAGTGCAGTGAAATAGCGTGGTAAAACGCTAGAAAAGGTACTGTGAATACATTGTAGTGGGCAGAACAAGAAAGTGGATTTCCCGCGCTTTGGAAATAATTTTTGCTGCCAAACATTTCTCTTTTCCTTGGTGCTGCATGAATTTATTGAGGGGATGTACACTGGGTGTGTTTAGTGCAGTGTAATAACTAGAGATATCTGCTCTCCATTCTAACATTATTCCTAAGTGTATTTTACACTAGCAAAGGTGGTAAATCCATGTCTTAACAGAGTGTAGGAAAAGGAGACCCCTGTTTTGCCTCTATTCAAATAGGTTGCTTGGCCAGTCAAAAGCTTTTTTCACCTTTTTAGTGACGTGAAAAAGCAGGAAATCTGACATTCACTGAAACATTCCCTGATATGAATCAATTACTGCCGATGAAAAAGCAGGTGACCCCTGTAGACAAATTATGGTAATTGCAAATGTTCCACATATAAAATGTGTAAGCAGGTAAGGTTTTATTGCAGAAAGGGACAGGAATAAGTAATTCATTTCAGCTGCTAAAAATTGCAGCACATCTTCTTCTAACCAGAAAAGGGAAATCTGCATACCCCTGCACATATCTGATATGATCTTACAAATAAAGATTAATGCTGACTGGGAATATGCTATAAGTTTTAACACATATGTTAAAGGACCATAAAATCTTTAGTAAAGTTGTTCTTTTCACCCTCTCCACCCTAATTTGTGTTTCAGGATTTTATAATCAGAGAAAAAGTTGCTTTCAGGCTCTGTCATATTTTGCTTCAGAAAAAAAGCAGAAACTTTCAAGATGTCCAAAATTGAGAAAATGAGCATACTTGGTGTGCGAAGCTTTGGAGTAGAGGATAAAGACAAGCAAGTCATAACTTTCTTCACTCCACTGACCATTTTGGTAGGACCAAATGGAGCAGGGAAAACTGTAAGTTGTTTCATGGGTAAGCATTTCACAGGTCAGGGCATTTGTAACTCTATTGAACTTCTCCTTTGTGCTTCTTTTGGTCTATTTAATATACAATTAATAGTTTTTTCTTTCAACTTAACAGGCGCAAAAAAAAAAAAAAAGAGGTTCTAAAAATCAATTGCTGTCCTGCACGCTTTGCACTTTTTATCTCATGCAATCTTATTAGCCTTCCCACGCCTTACCATGAAATACACATCACCTCCCATGTTGTGGAGATGAAAGGAAATTACTCTGTAGTTCAATATACAATATAGGCAGTAATGACACAATTCATTTTGATTTTTGCGTTGTCATCTCACAGCAGCATATATTGCAGAGATGCAGTTTTTTATTTTACCCTGACATATATTTTAAAGGGTATGGTCGTAATGATGTAGCACGAATCAGTGTGTTTAGGCTTTAGTTTGTGTTTTATATCTAATACAGAATATGTAAAGTCATTTTTTTTTTACATTGTGAATAAGGAATAGTTAACATTCCTTTCAAGTTATTCAAAGAACTTTATTCAGTTCCTGTCATGGAGGAACTTATGCTATTGGCAGTGTTCACAGGAACATTTGTTCCCCTTGGAAGGGACAAAACATTTTTCATTTACACTATTTCTGTGACAGGACGAAAAAGGAAGGGAATCTTCCCTGCATGGGCACAAATGCAATAACAACTCAACATAAGGCCTAAAGCAGCTTCTTTTTACCATAGACAAACCCTTAGAATCATTCATGGGTCTCAGGGACTGGTAAAAATGATGCTTATAGTTTATGGAACATTAGTGTGATCAGCTATAACAAAGAAATAAGGAAAATTGTGTATCCAGCAGGTTTGAGACCCAGAGCAAATGTGTTTTTTTTTTTTAACCTCCCATACCACCATGCATACCACTTTCCAGGTTGTGGTCAGAATGGTGCTTCCTCCATTCTCCATGGTCAGAGTGACTTTGGTGGTGCAACTGTGTAGGTAAGAAATGAATACATCAATGCTCAAAGAACCCTAAGCACTCTCTGGAGAAACCCCAGGGTTCCATAGAACTCTTTTTGAGAAGGGACAATCTAAATATTTTTCATTGTGTCCAAAAAAAAATATTTTGGCAGTATGTCATGATAATTATGTAAGCCATTCATTTTTTCTTTTACTGAAGTGATCCATTGTTTGGAGACACACAGCTATTTCACAATAGGGGAAGAGTATAACTCAAGCACACAAATGTTAAGCAACAGAAAAGTGTACCTACGATTTTAGGTTCATTATCATTTTTTGGACATTTATTGTAATGTTTCAGCAAATCAGAGCAATGATTTTGTAATGTAAAGATTGTAAAATTGTCACTTAGACACAGGTGATGTGGTTTATCAGAGCTCTGTTCATTATGTCACCACTGCCCCTCATTTAGCAACTTCCAGCTAGTTCTTGCTATGTGGTAACGTATACTTGCTGTGAAACGTGAGTTTCAAAATTATCTTTTATAATGTCCTGTTATAAAAACAATTATTCAAATTGATGAGTAACTAAAACAGATTTTTAATTATGGGGTAGCTAATGCAGAACTACTGTATGTACAGTTTGCAAAGTTAGGTCCATAAATATTTGGGCAGAGACAACTTTTTTCCTATTTTGGTTCTGTACATTACCACAATTAATTTTAAATGAAACAACTCCGATGCAGTTGAACTGCAAACTTTCAGCTTTAATTCAGTGGGTTGAACAAAAAGATTGCATAAAAAGTGTGAGGAACTAAAGCCTTTTCCTTACACAATTACTTCATTTCAGGGGCTCAAAAGAAATACACCAGGACTTTTCCTTCAGGCTCGTTTTTGAGCGTTATCTTAGACGTTGCTTGCAAGGTTTAAAAAATGTAAGCGCGGGATGAAAACGCTTCCATTGAACTCAACTGAAGCGTTTTTAAGCTTTTTATGAAAGCTTCCATTGAAAACAATGGGGACTTTTATAAACGTTTTCAGCAGGACTTTGGAATCTGGAAGCCCCCTTTAATAAGGAGACCAGATCTCCACCACCCCACCCTGGGGAATGAGTACGGGGTAGATAAAACCCCTTACTCATTCCCTGAAAGGGTTAAAATATATTTAAAAAAATTGGACGAGGCTTTAGTGGTAAATTATTTTATTAAATGTGTGTGTTTGTGTAACTAAACTTTATTTTTATTTTTTTTTTTGAGGACAAGGCTCTCCATTCACCCCTAGTGCTCTGTGATTGGCTCAGGTTTTACGTTTCTCAGCCATTCAGCACTAGACATGAATGGGGAGACTTGTGCTCATTCATCTCTAGTGCTCTGTGATTGGCTGAGAAATAGGAAAACCTGATGACAGCTCAAGCATCATCAGGATTTCCCTTTCCTCCGCTGACTGCTCTGTTCCCTGATTGCCTGAGGAAAGAGAAATCCTGATTTAACCCCCTAGCGTTCTAATTCTGGCAGTTTTTTTGATGCAAAAAGTGATCCTATTTTTTTTGCATAGAAATTTTTGTTTATATTGTGGGCCTGTAATTCTTAGGATTAACTCCTGGGTATGATAATTATATGTATTTATTATATTATAATAATAAATTTTAATATATTAAATATAAATAATTATAAAAAATAATGAAATAGACCACAACAATGTAATTTATCAAAAAAAACTAATTTATTAAAAAATGTCAAAAGGTCAGGGATAATAGTGGTCAAAATGTAAATCAGTGCACAGGGCAATGATGTTTGGTGCACTAAAATATGTACTTTTATTTTTATTATATGTTTTTTACTGTAAAAACCATTTTAAATTTTCCACCTGGCCACACCCCCCGAATACATCACAACTTGTATCACCAGGAAGATGTCACATCTTCCTGGTTGGGATCTTTACTGTTTAACATCTTTATAATTGATACTAGCTCAATACTTGGCGTTGCCCTGGTATTTATTTTTTGCAATCTTATATTATACAGGAAAAGGAATCAAATAAAGCTATAGTGTTAAATCAAAGAAATGTCTTTTTACAGGTATTAAAAGTATAAAGTACAATATACAGATTTTATTTGTAAAATCTTTGACAAATTTACTATAATATTAATTTAACACAAAACTTGATTATAAACAACATTTTTAGTTTCACTCTCTAGAAGCAAAAATAAAAAAATTCTTAGGCAATTCCACCTTTGAGCAAGAAACATAAAGTTGTCTGTGGGAGAAAAAGGGCCATCTCAAATCAACTCCGCACGTACGTAATAGTGTACGTAATAGTGACTTTTTGATTGTGATGGAGAACGCAAGTCTCACTGGAATTTGTAATCTCTTAAATTAAAAAGGGAGATCCATGGCAATGAGTGGTATCTGTGGGATAAAAACTGTTTCACCCACTCTCTTTCCTGTGAAGATAGTGGCTTCAATTACATTGGCCAGCAGCTTCTTAACACAAAGCCTTGTGCCGTTTGCAAAGTTTTGGTGGGTCAAGGTTGCGTAAAGAAGATGTGGTAATCCAGCCGGATCAAGTGAGTTTAGGAATTTTGTTGGGAAATTGATTACCTCATCGGCATCTACTACGGTAACGATAGACTTGTATTCAGTGACTACGCCTGGTAACATGGCAAGTATTTGATTGTTTATTTTGTAGACATCTTCAATTTTAGCAGCAAGAATGGCCCACTCTCGCAACCAGTTAAAATTGTGTTAGTTTTGTAAAGCTGGTGGATAGACTGCATCTATTAGCTCTGCAATGAACAACACCAGATTACAGGAATCGGATGGCAATTTTATCTTGCCAGAAGACTCAACTGGTAAACTACCTTCTCAGCTTTTTAAGAGAATTGGAGCACTTTCATCCCCCAGATGTAATCTCATGTTTTGCTTTAAAGTTATCTGTTGCACATGTTTCCACAAAGATGAATGTTTTAAACATGCGTGCATCTCATCAGCCGCTGTTGACTTTGAGATGACAGGCAGAGTTGGACGAAAGTCTCCACAGAGGAGTACCAGAGCTCCTCCTATCAGGTTGTCATTTCCTCCCAGATGTCTGAGTGACGTGAAGGGCCTGGAGAGCTTTCTTGTGAGCCATGGGATGAATGATCGTCTGGCTCTTTCTCTTATTTCATGGATTCGTGTCTCACGCTGTTGTACTGTCTCTGTGTCTCACGCTGTTCTATTGTTTCTGAAGCTCTAGATGTGGTAGCTCTATCTCTCCTTTTCTGTAGTCGGGTCTCACGCTGTTGTACTGTCTCTGAAGCTCTAGATGTAGTAGCTCTATCTCTCTTATCCTGTACCCGGGTCTCATGCTGTTGTACTGTCTCTGAAGCTCTAGATGTAGTAGCTCTATCTCTTTTATCTGGTAGTTGTGCCGCTAAATATTGTACTGTCTCTGAAGCTCTAGATGTGAAGCTCTAGATGTAGTAGCTCTATCTCTTTTATCTGGTAGTTGTGCCGCTAAATATTGTACTGTCTCTGAAGCTCTAGATGTAGTAGCTCTATTTTTGTTATCCTGAAGTCGGGCCTCCTGCTGTTGTACTGTCTCTGAAGCTCTAGTTATAGTAGCTCTCTCGCGCAGCGTGGCAAGTTTTCTATTCCTGTTGTCCGGATTTTCTTTTCTACGGTGTTTTCATTTTGTTTTGTCTTTGATTGCACGCAATTGTCCTACGTTTTCTTGAAGGCATTAATACAGGCCAGAAATTTGTAAAAGAGTCCAAAAAAATGATGTAAAAATATAGGCAAAATGGGACACTGTCACTGAGCAATACATACATACATGCAAATATACCTCTGACATATACCACAGCACTGTACAAAGATCAGCGCTGCACTTACATGAATCGTGAGTCATATGTCTAGCAAGTTTGGTTGAAATGTCTCCATGCGTTTCCTAGTGATCACATACACACACACATATATATATATAATAATAATACATACAAATATAGCTCTGACATATAGCACTGTACAAAGATAAGCGGTGCACTCACATGAGTCTGAGTCATATGTCTAGCAAGTTTGGCTGAAATGTGTCGATGCATTTCCTAGTGATCACACACACACACAAATATAGCTTTGACATATAGCACAGCGCTGTACAAAGATGACTGGTGCACTCATGAGTCTCAGTCATATGTATAGCAAGTTTGGTTGAAATGACGCCATGCGTTTTTGACGATGGTGGAACATACATACATACATACATCCTATTTTATAGATCATAGACTTAACAATAGCAATCAGTGCCAATCTGCATTATCCAAAGCTAGCAAAGTACTTTCTTGTAATAAAGTAGGAATAGACTGCAGAGATGGAGACATAATCCTGACCAAAAATCATGTACAAAGCATTGGTCAGGCCACATCTGGAATATGCTATCCAGTTTTGTGCACTATTTCACAAAGATATTGTGAAATTGCAGAGAAGAAAAATTAAACTAATAAAAGTAATGGGGGAAATTTGGATAATGAGGAGAGATGAGCAGAACTGAATCTATGCTCCCTTTTAGAAGAGATGTTTAAGGGGGGATATGATCACCCTGTATCAATATATAAATGGTCCATATAGAGCACTCTCTTCCCAACTATTCACTTTAAGGTTGTTACAATGGACAAGAGGGCACTCTTTGTGTCTGGAGGAAAAGAAATTTAAGCTTTAGATAAGGAAGGCATTCTTTACTGTAAGGTCTGTGAAAATGTGGAATAGGCTCCCTCAGGAGGTAGTTTCAGCAACCACTATAGATTGCTTTAAGCAAAATCTGGATGCCTTTCTAGAAGCACAGAATATAACTAGGTATTAAAGCTTTAAAGTAAAAATAACAGAGACTGTTGATCCAGGAAACATCGAGTTGCCTCATGAAATCAGGAAGGAATTTTTATTCCCCTGTTGAAGCAAATTGTACCAGGGTTTTTTTTGCCTTCCTCTGGTTCAACTATGTCCAAGGGTTTTATATCTTGATGGCCTTGTCTTTTTTCAACCTAATTTACTATGTAACTATGAGTGCCTTTGAAAAAAATTAACATTGCAGTACACTGTTATATAGGGCATGATTTATTAAAGCTTTCCAAGACTGGAAAAGATAGACTATCTTCAGAGAACCTGGGTGATCCTAAAAACCTCGAAAGGGTTCTTTAAAAACAATTTGCATTTAGGTGGGAAATGTTGTCAATCTTGTACCAGAAGAAGTCCAGGTTTGACGCATCATCTAGGATCACCCATGATAGTTTATCCTCTTCAGTCTTGGTGAATTTTAATAAATGAGGCCCATAGTGTGCAACATATAGATGTGAAGAAGAAAGTATACACTTTTCAATTATAAGGTTTTGAGTATCTAATATGTTGTGTGTTGTTAGATGTTAGTTTTATAACCTGCTAAGGACCAAATAACTTTTCATATTTTCTGACCGGTATATTCTTAGAATTGAAAGAATATACTTTCTTTTTCTCATGTTTTTTCGGTGTCATCAGACAGATGTTCACTAGAGAGGAAATGCCATTTTATTTGGCACATGTATCTTCAATCTTACCTGCTTTGTAGATTAATAGATTTTACATTCTCACAAGAGGCAAAAAAAATCCCTGAAAATCCCAGCTTCACATCTGCAAAGTGTATGACACAGCAATGACAAAACTATCTTCCTGTGAGCATGTAGACAAGTGATGCAACCCAGGGAATCTCCTAGAGGAAACAAAGACACATGTCTGAAACCACTACAGCAGCCTGTACAATTACACAAAGCTCACCTTCTTATGACACTTCTTTCCCAGGTTTGCGGAAGCTGCCACACATTCAGTAATCCACAGTTTATAACTATCTTGATGTTGTGGGAATTCTTTCTTATTTTTTATAACAGTTTTATATTTATATAGGAAGGGAAACATTCAAATCATAGGCATAACATCATATAATGCAATTAGAAAGGTCAAACAAAGTGTGTGTGTGTGTATATATATATATATATATATATATATATATATATATATATCTACCATATTTTTTTAAGCTAAGTGGGAAGAAGATGTAGGTGGGTGGAGCCCTACTTTTCAGTAAACTGGACAGTTTCAGGACTCAAAAACAGACGGGTGGTGCACCCAGCTAAAAGGGGCTAGGGAGAACACTATGTACTTCTGCAAATATTGGTTGAAATGTAAAACAATATAAAATATTAGATGCAAAATAGAATTAACACCAATGTGTCTAGTATTAAAATAGTATACTTGTTTAAAACAGTATATTATATTTACAAAGAACATCTCTTATTTAGACTTAAATATACTATGAAAGCTGTTTTTGATATCAGTGGTATTGGCACTAATACCATTTGACTTTTTTACTGTTTGACTTAGTTTTGTCTGTAAAGTACAGAATAATTGCCTTCTGTGTTATGGGGATGAGAAGAAAAAGTATTCTGCATACTTAACATAATTTCCTGTACTGGCATGATAACTGTGCTTTTTCATAGTTTCAGTGCAGTGGGTGTTGTCACCCTAGGTTAAGAAGTGGGCTTAATGGTAGGATCGCCAGGTTATTGGTCTGTAATCTTGACACTTGTCATCCTAGGATGTTGCTAGTAGGACACTATAAAGCATAAGAGTATAATTCCTCTAACCATGGCTTACCAATTGACATTGGGGTGGCTTTGCAAAATAGCTGCATGGCAAGAAGTTTTTCAGTCCCTGACTGCAGTTCAGTTTGAGTAGCTTTATGGCCATCACACAATGAGCATGAACTCCTTGAAGCTGTTGGTTTACACATGAGCATCTTCTGCTTGAAGTTTTAGAACAACCAGAAGTCGGTACCGTTAGAGCTTTATCACTCTTCAAAGCATCCTCTGAATCGAGCTTTTGTTAAAGCTGATTCAGTGGATGCTTTCTGGATGGACTTTCACTGGCTTTGTGCGAACGCCCACTCCAGGAGTTCAGTCTTTTAATCAGTGGTGGTAGTAGCAGGCCTTCCGCTGCATGGTTTGTCGTGAACAAATCCTGTTTCGAGAAACTTGCCATGGATAGCGTAAATTGTGTTACACGTCAGAGCAGTGTGACGGTCATAAAGCTTCTCAAATTCGTGCTGAACTGCATTTGGAGAATGAAAATCTTCTTGCCAAACAGTTTTTTTGCAATGCTGCTCCAATGTCATTTGGTGAGCCATGGTTAAGGGAATGACTTGCTTACAAAAACTCCAAAGTTGTCATGTTCTGATGGCCTTAAGTCTCCCCAAATCATACCTGGAACGAAATTAAAAAAAGGAAGTGTGTAGTGACTTTGCAGTAACAAAGTCACTACAGACATGTTACTACATTTTATTTGTTTTTACTGCTTTCCTAGTGACAAAAGATCCAAATACTTGAGGGATCCAAGTTGTTAACCCGAAGAAGTTACAGCCCTACAAAAGTTTGGAAAAAAAAATTTTTTATAGACTGATTGTATTACAAAACAATCATCTATTAAAACATCATCGTTTGTGACTGTTATAGGTTTGCATTTTGCTCCTTTTGGCATAAATATTCGATTGACTGTATTAATTTTCTGGTTCTCCAATGGATTCCAGCATCAAGGAGGGGATTAGCAGATGGCTGTGCTCAGCCTCCACAGCTCAGACTAAGAACATTATATGTTATTTTCAACATATTTAATGAATAATTATTTGGTTAGTTGGGTTTAATCAATAAAACTTTGCAGCATTTTTTTTAATGTTTGCTTTTTTTCTATTGCAGACTATTATTGAGTGTCTTAAGTATATCACAACTGGTGATTTTCCACCTGGATCGAAAGGAAACACATTTGTGCACGATCCTAAGGTATTGGTCATAATTATGGTATTGGGCTTACATGTAAGCTTGCAGTCAACAAGCTGATTGATGTTGGAGATTTTTATGAAATGGTTTATTGGATTAAGTAAGCTTGTTCCAGGTTTGCCAGATGCATTCATACAACAGGCAGCCTTGCAAAATATACCAAAAAAATCAAATAATTTTTTAGTAAGTCAGTCCCATTTTAATTTTTTGGAATTAAGTCTTATCTTTTCCACACCATATACTGACCTTATTAGGGAATTTTGTATTGTTATGTTCAGTTATAAAATTCTCCACGTGCATTTCTACTATTTTTATCCTTCGTAATTATTGCAGATTTTAGTAATTTTACTACCTTATTTGCATTTTCTAGTGTGCCATAGTAGTGTGTGTAGCCATCAACTCACTATCTATTCATTTTAGGAGCATGGAAAAATACCTCCATCCGTTATATGGGCCCATTGACAATAACACAGTCTGTTGCAGTTCATAAGAACTGTTTGGGTGCTATTCATGTTTTTTTGGCAACACACTGGTATGATTGAGAAACCTATGTGAGAGACACAATAAATCTGCTATTGTTGCCCACCTTCTACTAAATTTTAGCAGTCTGTGTGTCTGGTCTCTGTATGACTGATACAAGCAAGCAGCAAGAGGTTGGAAAAGCGTGACTTTCCAGGGCTATCGGGTCCCTAATATCAATATGCAAGAGTAGAGAAAGAGTAGAGTTCATGTAATGGAAACTGCTTTGGGGAGAAAGTAATTATACATGTCAAGTTTATGGAATAAAAAACAAAAGGGGCATTTTTGCATACAAAAATGATACAAGCAATCAGAATTGAAAGTTGGTACTCTTGTTCCAGGCAAATGATGACATACGTTCTTTGTACAAATTTCTGTTGGGAAGCATACACAAAGTGTCATGTAAATTGTACTTATACACAATAGCCTTTTTGCTTTGTTTTTCCCCGATAATTTTTTAACATCTACACTTGACATGATTGCTTCTGCCTGAGTAAACGTTTACAAGATTGAGCGCAAAGGATTTAAGCATGGGGCAATTTAATGTTAATTCAAGTCTCGCCAATAGCGTGTTACTTTCAGGAAACCTTACCATATCCATAAATGAATTAGTTCCAGGCTCAGTAGTAATATTTAGCTACCTGTGTGCTTATAAAAATAAAATGTTGGAGAAAAATCAAGGTTGGAAGCTTTTGGAAAATGTGTGTAATCTCAAATTGTCCAGCAAGTGGTACTGCAGGTGATTCTAAAGTCTGGTTTACACAGACATGCATTTTGTTGTGTTTTAGGAACATTTTTATTCTTTTCTAGAGTTTTTCTAGAAAAGAAGTTACCTTTATATAAAAAATTACTAGTACTATTTGCTGATCTTGCTATTTTTCAGGTTGCTAATGAAACAGATGTTCGAGCCCAGATTCGTCTTCAGCTCCGAGATGTCAATGGAGAACTTGTGGCTGTTCAGCGGTCTATGGTGTGCACCCAAAAGGGGAAAAAAACTGAATTTAAAACATTGGAGGGTGTGATTACAAGAATGAAGTAAGATTATAATCTATAAACACAACTTTATACACCTTGTACACCTTCTAATGGTTTGACATCCATGTAAAACAAACTTGTATTTAGTGATAATCAAAAGTGAGTAGTGGAAGAAAGATAAAGTGATGGCCCAAACAGTCAGTGTTAGTGATTTTCAAGGATGAAAGTTTAAAATTTGGGTTATTTGTATTTATTTTTTAAAAGATATACACATAGTTGCATTCAAAAATGATACCCCTGGCCCAATTAGGCGAGAATTGGCAAACAACATTTCAGGACGGCATGTTAATTTTTTTATTACATTTAATAATGCAGTTAATTTTGTTGTCATGAACTTTAAGCATTGCATTAAAACATCCATTCGTTTGAACACACCAAAAGAAGTTCATGCAGCTTTTTCAGTAGTGCATGAAAATTCACTTTATACCACGCTACAACACAAGGGTGGCACTTTATTGCACCAGTGTGCAGTAGTGCAACATGACAGTGTGAACAGGACCTGAAACATAGAAACCAAAAAATTGTTATTGTTGAATGTCCTAGATTGTAAGCTATTCGGGGCAGGGTCCTCTCTTCCTGTGTCACTGTCTGTATTCGTCTGTCATTTGCAACCCCTATTTAATGTACAGCTCTGCGTAATATATTGGTGCTATATAAATCCTGTTCAAAATTATTAATAATAATAATAATAATAATAATAATAGTTTGTTCAAATGTTTGGACATCCTATACCCTAGTAAAAAATGCCCTCTCTGGCACAAGATAGAACTTCTGAAATCCTTTTACAGCAGCTCAAAGCCTTTTTAATTCTTGTTGTGAGAAGTTATGCCCATTCTTCCTCATTTATCCCTAAATTAAATTCTACAGGGCTGTCCTGCATACACAACAGGTTTAGGGTCAACTAACAGATTTTTTTATATTTCTGTTTATATGTACATCTACTTAGAATATTGGATAATTTTATGTCCCCCGTTGTTATTGTTCTTCTTTTGCCCTTCCTGGAATGCATACAGTGGTGCTTTTGGTATATTTACTTGTTTGTTTTAATTTTACATGTGTATCGGCTGCTATACACGGAAACACTGAGCATTTTATTTTTTAAGTTGTTACTGTTTTGTAAATGCTGCTATCACTGTTATCTGAATCTTCTATTTTTTTTTTCTTTGCATTTATTTTTTATTGTTGGTACTTTTTATTGTTGATGTATATTGTACTTGTTCCTAACATTTAAAAAAAAAATTGTATTAAAAACATTTTTACAAGAAAAAAAAATATGGATTATAGTATACATACTTATTCAGTCATAAACCAATTGACTCTGATAAGTATCTTATATTTAAAACGGAACTAAAGTTAAAAAAAAAATCACACATCTTTAATCACACAGATTCCTCGAAGGCGCTGGACCTTTCCTTGATCTAGTCCTGCGTCATCCTAGAATTCTTCTTCATCAGTGCTGGCTGCCGCCATCTTTAGTCTTCTCTTCCAGTTCTTTTGCTACATCACCTGATCTCTCACTGAACAGGTGCAAGATTGGGTGATGTAGCCAGTTGTAAAGGGGGGAAAAAAAGGAGAGCCGATCTCGCTGCGCATGCATGAGGTCCGTATCTCTTTACCTTTGTGCTCCCATTCTGTCTACCCTTTTATCTAAAGTAAAACTGTTGAGTTTAGGTCCTCTTTACCTAATACCATATATTCTCACATTGAAAGATTTGACATGTTATGTATATGTACGTACATATAGTCTATCCATAGGCTATATGTTCTCCATAAGTTCTCCAAGGCTGTAGAGAATACACTTTCATCAGTGAAGCTGGGTGATCCAGCAAACCTGGAATGGATTTCCTAAAAGTCAAGCTTTTTGTTAGCAAATGTTTTCAATCATGTACCAGATCCATTCCAGGTTTGCTGGATCACCCAGCTTCACTGATGAAAGTGTATTCCTTCCAGCCTTGGAGAACTTTAGTAAATCAGGGCCATAGTATCAGTTCAACATCACTGAAAAAGTGAACAATTGGCTATGTCACATTAGCGACTGTACTTTCCTTTATTTAGTGGATCTCTATTAGAAAACTGAGACTGTGTTGATTGTGATACAGATTGTCATTTTCTCACTATTATATCCTATATCTTATCACCTAAACCTATATCAAGAAAGGTGCATAAATATCCTATTACTGCTATCCAAGTGGGGGGTCCAGAGTACTTGGTGTTTCAAAGTCTTGTATAAATATCCCAATGTTCATTTACTCACTGCAAGAGTTTAAAGTATACAGAAACCTTTTAGTCCATGTTATTGCTGCTAAGGTTGGTTCTATTGAATCGGGGAGTGTGTTTTTGGTAGGTAAATAATGACACGGTGGAATCGGTTGTGTTGTTTTTTTCCTATGGTTAGACGTTTAGACGTGTGTCTCATGGTCTTTTTCAAGTGTATTATGTGATATGTAATAGTTATTTACCACTTGTTTTGTTAGTGTCACAAAGTATCTTCTTTTTACTGGTATACTGTCTATTTACACTTTGTTTATTGCTTTTTTTGCCAGGCATGGAGAAAAAGTTAGCCTTAGTACAAAATGTGCAGAAATGGACAGAGAGATGATCAGTTCTTTGGGGGTGTCTACTTCCGTGCTGAACAATGTCATCTTCTGCCATCAAGAGGATTCCAATTGGCCTCTAAGTGAGGGGAGACAGCTGAAGATAAAGTTTGATGAGATCTTTTCAGCAACCAGGTATATATTTTCATTTGGAATTCTTACAAAACAATGATCATGGTGATAATTGTCATTTCATCAACAAAGAGAATATTTTGCCAGTGTTAGTGCTTTACATTGTTTTTTTTATTTACATTATTTTTTTAATGGTTTCAATTCTTATAAAAATTTTTAAAGGCTAATATAAAAAGTGTACATTGACAAAAATAGCATACTAAATTTGTTTTAAAAGCACAACTCCTACAGCCTTACCCTAAACTGGACCTTCCCTACCAACTATTTGCTTTCTATCTTGGCACAGTTCGTCTTCTGCATGTGTGGCCATTTCCTAGGGTGGTCGGCATGCAAATGCAGTGTGTCCCAGAATGTGCTGATACAGTTGGCCTGATTTATTAACCTCCTTGGCAGTATTACCGATTGTGGCTTGGGGTGGATTTTCTTTACCAAATGTGGTAACCCTGAGCCACACTTGGGCTGAAATTACCAGGGAGGTTAAAACTCCTACCTTGTTCCCACGTTCCAGTGGCACCCTCCAGTGATGTCCGGCATCCTATTTCCCTGCCGATGGCGGCTGGGCATCTGTGCCAGCTGGCGATGCCTGGTCTGGGGAATGTAGGCGGGACCGGGCGGGAAATTTAAAATAATGAGGATATTTAAATGCACCGTTTTTGGATTTAAAAATCCTCATTAACCTCCCTAGCGGTTCATTTCTTTTTGGTTTTAGATGTCTAAAAGCGGTACATTGTTTTTCATGAAAATTTATTTTACAGTGTAATATAACATTATGAGTATAATAAACTTTGAAACACAAAATCATGTAAAAATAATAATTTGAATTAAATTAAAAAATCTATATATTTTCAAAAAAACTTAATTTTTTTTAATTTTTTTTTTAAATACATATTATACTTATACTAATATATATACTGTAAAATAAATGTTCTTGAAAACAATGTACTGCTTTTACACATATCAATCCAATGTATTGCATTCAATACAGTTATTTTGTATTGAATGCAAAACAAATGGATTTTGAATTTCCCACCCCGCCGGCAACGTACACACGCACCAACGTCACCGGGAACTCCCCGGTGACTCATCAGATGCAGAAGCCGACCGGAAGAAGAGAAAAGAAGACAGAGATTGCGGCGATGGACGGCATGGGACACCGGCGGATCAGGTAAAGTGTGACTGGGGGTTACCGCTTTTAGCAAGTTTGTTCTACCCTGAGTCACACTCAGGGTTACCTCTAGGGAGGTTAATCATACTGCCAGGGAGGTTGAAGCTCTCCAAGGCTGGAAAGGATATCAGTGGAACGGATCAGGTTCAGGATTCAAAACAGTTGTTAACAAATAGCAAATTACTTTTAGGAAATCCATTCCAGGTTTGCTGGATTATCCAGCTTCACTGATGAAAATGTATCATTTCCAGCCTTGGAGAGCTTTAATAAATCAGGCCCATTGTGTGAGAGGCTGTTATGGGAGCTGAGGAATCTTATGTTTTTGCTGATTACTGTTCTGCTGTCATGGTGTTGATTTCTTACAAACTTCTGCTAAATTTACACATACACTTAAATTAAGAAAGATTGATGTCATTTTCAGCCTTCAATAGGCAATAAAAGAATTTCTTTATTCTTTTATTGCCTTTTGTGCCAACTTACAAAAGGCAATAAAAGAATTTCTTTATTCTTTTATTGCCTTTTGTGCCAACTTACAAAACACAAAACCATGATCATGCTCATTGAGCTGTAAATTAAATTGTATAAAGATTAAAAAGATTACATTTGTTTCCAAGGTAACCCTTCTAAACATTTTTTTACAACTTCCTGATGAGGCCTGCTGTAGAACATATACAAATGTATGCTTTGGTGCATTGGTACATTTGATATATTTCTCAGTATATAACTCTTTGTCTCTTTTCTAATTATGTTCCTGACCTATACAAACATTCAAAATTAGGCCTTTCAATATATTTTCCACATCACTCATAAATAACTTTTTCCAATAAGTCACCTGTTTACTCACTTCCTAAAACCAGTTACCACCAAAATTGTTAATTTGGTGCATAAGCCTGACCATCACAGGGCCCTGGGATTTATTGCACTTATATGATGTAATACAAAATAAAGAACTACTTTGGTAAAAGGTTGATGTCTTGCTTAGGAGTTATTGTCAGAAAATACATGATAGAAAATTATCCTACTTGCTTCCTGCATTGTTTAGTTTAAATGACACAGTATGGATTAAGTATTTGGAAAGAACAGAACCAGATGACTGACATTACGATGACATTTAAAAAACTGTGATGACAAATATCAAATGTTGCTGCACATGACATTGGCATTGCATTACTTTTCCACAGCGGTGAAGCCATTCATTTGCCCACATAGTGGTACTTGATTCCTTACAGTTACAAAAAAAAAACATTTTCGGTTTCTATTTAACCTAATTCTTTCTTTCAAAACAAGAGTTGACAGTGACATTTTATCATTTCATAGCCCCTGTGCAAAGTTCTGCTATACAGACATTATGAATGTTAAAATTTTGGCCTTTTTGAGGTATTACATAGAGATTCAGTGAAATAGATTGTATTTGGTACTTGTAGTTACACAGTTGTACATGATTAAGCACTTTTGGTAATAACTACATATGCAGCATATTAAAATCCTTTTTGTTTATCAAATGGGGTGATTGCATACAGGTAGTTTAACTGTGGTCAACATTTAAACCTTGAATGCACATTGAAAATACCTACCTGCCTGTCCAGTGCTTTGTTTTTTCATCCATTTGTTTTTGTAGTGTTCTGGACTAAATCACTCCAGAAGAAAGCCCTGATGCTTTTTCTCTGAAGTATGTCATCATGCTGATAACATTATTCCAGTTCATCCCATTATTCTTATTTATTTGAACCAATCTCACCTTAGCCTTACTAGTTATTCTGTCTCAATATTGTCACACAATACACTTTAGAGACCATAGTTTATATATCCTTTGCTGACAAGGACTAACATACCTAGAATAGCTATGTGCAAGGAATACTCTTTATATTTGACTGTGTTTTTTCAATATTTCCTTGTTTTCTGAATTCAGACAGTAAACAGTAAATACATTATTGTTTTAGCTCTGCCCTGTTACTGTTTTAAAGCATCCAACACTCCGGATCCATTAAAACAAATCAGACCTTCACAGTGAAGAAATCGGGGAGTAATAGATCACGAAAAATAGGTTTTCTTGTTTAACACCTTCATTGTAGTAACATTTATGACCAGCAGGTGTAGTGTTAGTTCCATGTTTATTAGTTAGCTATTACAAGAAAAGTCTATTACCAATCAAATCTGTTAATGTTGCAGTCTATTACAGTCCAGTCACTCATTAATTTGAAAACATGTATAGTGGCCAAATTGAAATAATTTTTTTAGTCAATTTGGTGAAAATTCCCTCTATTTTAGCTGCTGCTTTCTTCTGCCAAGGTAGCGCTATTTGTACTCCACAACTGCAGCAAAGCTGGGGGGTACAAATGATGTGGCAAAGCCACAAATGGCTTGTTTTATTTCCACACTCAGATTTGCTTGGCTTTTTCTGATATAGAGCTGCTTTGTTGGGGTCAGGAGTTGGTTGCTCTTTCATACCATAGTTGCCACCACAATGAAGTGGTTTTCTGCTTAGTGGTTTTAAAAAGCTAAGGTACAAAGAACCAAAAGTATGTCAATAGATTTTAAATTGCAAACATTTTCTCTTGTGAATGTTAGTATTCACTTTTACAAATATGGTTTTCTTTTCTATAAAGGTATATTAAAGCCTTGGATACTTTGCGTCAGGTAAGGCAAAAGCAAGCCCAGCGAGTAAAAGAATGCCAAGCAGAACTGAAGTATTTAAAACAGAATAAAGAGAAAGCACATGAAATCCAAAACCTGCTTCATAGTAAAGAGGCCCAGTTAGCAGCCTCCAGAGAGAATGTGAAGTCTATTGACAATCAGCTTGAGCCACTCAAAGTAAGTAAGATATAATAATAGATTGACAATATGACAGGTTCAGAGTGGTTGTGGCTAGTTCCCCTCCCCTTTAAAAGTAGAACTAAAGCCTGTTAAACTCACCTTTCTCTATTCTGCCACAAGGTGCTGCCATATTCTTTCTTTTTCTCTTGCTCGATAGCGTCTTTGGCCGTAACTCCTGTGCAGGCAGGCAGGAGTTCATTCAGTCGTTCAGAGCAGAGACCCTTAGTCTGCAATAAAGCAAAGTTGGTAATAAAGACCTGCCTGATTGAAATTTAGAATTTTTTTGTTGCGCTTTAGGAGTTTTAATACAGTCATACAAATGTTTTGGCCTAAATCACACAGGGTTTTGCTTATTCTGACTACCTTACTTCCACACCTTCACCTGGGTATTCTCTTTCTTTTTCTGAGATTCTCAGGACATAGGGGTATACCGACCAGGCAAATTCTTTGACTTCCCTCATGATCACCGGCTTTAAAAGCATGATGTGGCACTTTAGGTTCTGAAAGACAGGAACATCTCCTTTCTTTTAAACTATCTTGTGCATCTCCTGTGTGCTTTTTTTAATTCTTTTGATTCTATGTTCACTGACTGGTGCCACAAACTGATTGTATTAATGATTACTAAAAATCACAAACGCATTAAAACAAGTAGTGCCTACAGACTTTTAGCTTCCTCTATCCCAGTGGTGCCCAACCTTTTTACATCTGGATTCCGCTGTTGACATTAGGATAAAACTTGCAAGCCACAATGCAAACAAACAATAAAGATATATGTTTAAAACTAGAATACTTTTAATTTAAAATGAGATTGAATTGAAATGTTTCTAGTTACTGTAACATAAGGCACAAAATAAAAGAAATGAGAAATCAAGAATTTCTGCACTCACCTTTTGATGCTCATTTTAATAAAGCAACGTTTTATTAATGAAAGTTAAAAAAACTAAAGCTATCATACAGTGCTGGCTAGTCATATATTGCTCCCCACCCACCATCCCTGTACCAAATAGCAGAAACTACACCATACAATGTGTCCTGTCAGTTATAGGAGGCCGCTAACCTTTGTACCCCAACATCTCTGCATTTGATACTTGCAGAGAAATGCAATTCATGTGACAGATAGACAAGGGGGACATATTCTTACTACTACATCTTCAGGTCCCTAAATCTACCCATTCCTGAGAAATTGGGGTTTACAGGAGGTAAGTGGCCAGCTTTATAACAGGCCCCTCAGCAGCTGCTCAGTCTGTCACAGCGAAGTGTCTGCAGATTTGACTCCAGGCGGCAGTGAGCGGTACTGAGCATTTCCCCCAGGCAGGCTTTCAATGGCATGAGAAATCAGTAACCGCACCAAAACCTCACCGCCAGTTTGAACGCAGCCTTAAAGTTTTGTGAGTGAGCAAGTATATATTTGGGGCACCAGAGCACAGAGCGAATTGGCATTACCCTAATGCTCATTGCCATGGAAGTGGCCCCAGAGGGTCCCTAATCTTGGTCTTGAAATAGCCCCCCCTAATGGGAAAATATCCCTGATTATTATTAGGATTTATTGCTTGTCACCCTGTATCTGGCAAATTATGTTCAGGGGGGCAATTTGTTTTAGTAACAGCTCTCATGGTCACCTGTGTACCCTGAAAATTTCACATTTCTGTGACAATGGAAGAAGGAGAAATGAAGGTTTATACATAGGGGTAATGATGGCTGCATGGACACAGACACAGCTCTCGTGTTGATGCTGCTGGGATTATCTCACAGTACAAGGTGGGCGGGGAGTAGACACAGCTGATTGCCAGGTCTATTGGACACACCCACTTTTAGGGAGATAACACTGAACTCAGGAAGCTCCCTCTCCTGGTAGCACAATCTAATTTAGAAACAGAGAGAGATGCACCCCATACCCTGCAAGACAATGGGAAGAGAGTGAATCTGGAGAGGGCTGTAGTTTGGGCACCCTTTTCCTATCCTATTCTCTTTTTACTTAGTTTATATAGTCAGTGGTGAATGCATCCCTAATCCCTTCCTTGTTATCATTACTGCCCTGGAGGCATTCTTTAAACTAACTCCCGACAACCTAAAAAAAGTGTGTATTGTGAGTGATTGTCTAAGTGCATTCTACTTGTAGAAATCATCTTTTATGGTTCCTGGCAGTGAGAACAAATGGGTATTGCTTACATTTTATAAATTTAGCTACAATCAGTCATTTTTTTTTAAACTGCTGGTGCATATGGAAAATAGGGCAATGGTAATATTATTAATTTCATTTATCTGACCACTGTAATGTAAAATGTAGTTAACTTTTCTTTTAAAAAGTTATTGTTTTATTTTAGAGTCGCTTATTGGAAATTCAGAAAAACCTTTCTAAAGTAATGAAGTTGGACAATGATATTAAAGCTTTGGAAAGCAGGAAAAAGAACATGGAAAAGGACAATCAGGATTTGGAAGATAAAATAGAAAAGGTTTGTAAAGAATATGTTGGAGGGGATATATATATAAATAAGATACTCAGGATCAAGCGGTAAACCCTATTCTATAGTGACTAGTAAATATGCAATTTATTGTAATAAATATTTAACATAGGTTGATTTTGATTTTAGATTTTCCAAGGGACTGATGAAGAGCTCAATGAAATGTACCACAACCATCAGAAAACCGTGAGAGAAAAGGAGAGAAAGCTCAATGATTGCCAACGCGAAATGGACCGAGCAGTCAAGGACTGTCAGAGGCTGAACCGAGAAAAGGGGGAACTGCTGGTCCAGCAAGGTAATTAGTTGCACATTTTTTACATTTCCTAAATTTATAGATATGTTGCAAATATCTATTGAGGTTTAGTTTGAGTTCAGGATCCTCTAGTGTTTTCTGGTCTGTTATAAGGCCTACTTCCACTGCCAGTCTTTTTTTCGACCTGATCACATTTTAAGACATGTTAACAGTCAAACTTTGAGAACATCTGGTGAACTTTATTAGCAAATACGGAAGCAAAAGCCTGTGTGAACTGGAAATATTATAGTTATTTAGTAAACTGTCAAGGTAAAAATTAGCAACAGTGGGATAATATTTTTTGTCTGTAACTGGAAACAATGCTGTGATTTTACTTCCTCTTGTAAAGTTACTTGCTGTCTTAAGAGTAAAGAGCAGCCGTTAGGCTTGGTCTACACAGACGTTTTCCCCAGCGTTTAACCTGAGGCTTTAAAAGCCCATGTTTGAAATTCCAATGCATTCCAATAGTTTATTCTACACCAGGGCGTTTCCTTGAGGCACGTTTTTGAACGTTAAAGATAAAGCTTCTTGCAATGTTTTGAAAATGTGAAATGTGAAAAAACACAGGATTAACGTGAGAAAACGTGTCCATTGATTTCAATGGGGTCGTTTCCCCGCATTAACCCTGTGTTTTAATTGCCTTGGCAAAATGTGCCCGGTGAAACATTTTCCAGCACTAGTACACTAATAAAGGGGTGTAAAAAACGCATATAAATGTAGTAGAAACTTTTACATGTGTTTTTAAAAATGTCCGTGTAGACCCAGCCTTCCTGAGTTTTAAACTTTACATGACAGCACACCATCACCCGCTGGTAAACAACAATAAGGCACAAACATCATTTAGGATCAAGTGACCCTTGATAATTAACTCAAAAGTACAAACTACTTTACCCTGTAAAAAGGGAGGGAATGAAATGAAGGCTGAGTCCGTATCATTTTATTTTTTCCCTTTTTTAAAAAAAAATTTTAAAAATAAAAATCTATTGATGTATTTGTTCACATTATTTTTTGGCATTTCTGTTCTGTTCTGTGAATTTTAGTAGTGACTGCCATGTTAATATGCGGCGTCAACGAATTTTTAAGAACTATGTAAGTAGGTTTATATTTTTGGATTAGTTTATATTTGAAAATTTGCAGTAGTTTGTTAACCTATTTATTTAAATACCTAAATTTCCATAATTAGCATAGGAGAATGTGTAGCCCTTGAAAAGTGTATATATACCTTTTAAATTTCTTTCAATATTTCTTTCAAGTGCCCAATTTCCTAATTTGGTAGAAGTTAATGTGGTCTTAGAAAAAGTATATACCCCTTTATAATTCTTTTCTTGTTTCTTTTAGGACCAAGCCTTATAAATACTGTGTCTTGCTTTTTAATTTTATTTTTAATTCCTATAAACCACTGCAATGTGACTTTGGCAATAGAAGCTTAAAATGGGAATCAATGCCTGTTTTTTTTCCCCACTTTTCTACACCTATTTCACCATCCCATATGAACTGCTGCAATGTGACCCTATCTATCACAATACAACTAGTAAATGTGAAGCCATTTCTGTGTTTTTTCCCCATACCTCTATTAGCTGTGGTAAACTGTTCCTCTCTACTCAGCACAGCAACAAAAATGTTTCCTTTTAAAGATGGATGCAGTGACATCAGCTCTCTTTGGTGATGTCCTGCCAGTGGTCATTCAAGTGCAGTAGGTATTTCTTTATATGTCTTTGTCCAGGTCGTCTGCAGATGGAGGCTGACCAGCACCAGCAACTTCTCAGAACAAGAGACTCTCTTATGAAGACCTTGGCGGCACAGCTGGAGCTTGATGGGTTTGAGCAAACACCATTCAATTCAAGGCAGGTAGCAAGCTTTCAGAAATTGGTGAAAGAAAGACAAGAAAAAGATGAAGCAGATGCGAATCAAATAATGGTAAGATAAATATTATTTACACAACAAAAGAGCAAGATTCGTTAACATGTGGTCAGGTGCTACCTGTGACCAGGAATTTTTCTGCACAATGCAGTCCCCATAGTGACATGCAACCTGAAATTTCCCCAGCCCTTATTTATGAAAGCTCTCCAAGGCTGGATAAAACACACTTTTATCAGTGAAGCTGGGTGATCCAGCAAATGATTTAAAACGAAAATAAGACAATTGTTGGGTAATGGGAAAATGAATGGGTATTTGAAAATTTAAATGTTAAAAGAATGTATGCTGTAGGCCTGTGGGCAAAAAAAATGCCTTCTTTAGTTTAAATTGTAAAAATCTGATGAAACTGAGATGGTGAAGGACATTGGAATACCAATTAACAACATCTTAAGCAAAGCTACCCAAAAGCAAAAACATGTTTTCAAATTATACAATATAAGGGAATATAATAAGGGAAATGTCTTAGCAATTAGTTACCTTGTTGCTTTTTATTAAAGCTTCAATCCTACATCTAATGTACTATGAAAATCTGAACTTTTGTGTTATGAGCATCCTTTTAGGTAAAGGCATTACAGCTCCATTTATAAAAAAAACTCAGTGATTTATCACAATGATTACTATTTTGAGAAGTTTATTTTTGTTAATGCAGAAAGAGTTTTCAGAAAAAGAAGCAGCAAAACAGAAACAAATAGATGAGATTAGAGACAAGAAGACAGGCCTGGAGAGAACTATTGAGCTAAAGTCTGCAATGCAGAACAAGAAACAGGGGGATCTCAGGAATATCAAATCTGAGCTGCTGCAACTGGAACGTTTCTCTGACAGACTGCAGGAACTCAATGAAGAACTTCTAAAAACGGTGAGATCTATTCTTGTGTAACTTGATAACACATTGCGTGAGAGTTGCAAGTCTTGTAACTCCACTTTCAGTGTAACAAGCTTATATGGTGGCTCAATTATGCCAATTTCACTGCAACACTCCTCTAATGTAGCTCAGAGTTCAAAATAATGTTGTTAATTTGGACAGAATGACATATCATCACTAATGAATTTTGAATTCGTTGAGCTTTCCAGTCTTTTTCAACATGGTTTTTTGATGTCTTCTTCCATCAAAGTTTTTAGAGTCATCTCTTAAATGTCCAACCACCACACTTATAATATCTCATTTATGGAACTGGATAGTTGGATTTTGAACATACTTTTTTGTCCATAATTTCAAGGTAGACTAATTTAAATAAAACATTTTTATGTAGTCTTTTTTTTAAATTTATGGCAGACAATTTCTGCCTTTTTTATGCCAGAGGCCCAAAAGTTTGCCTGCTATGGGGGGGTAACTATTCTATTGTATATTGTATTCTATTTAACAAAATATTTCATCAATTGCTATTACAGTACTGTATTAATGGAAATGTATAGAAAATAAAGTGAAGACAATACAGATACTCTTCTCTTGATCATTCTTTTTGGATAGAGCTTATAATAATACTTATGTAATATATATTAAAATAGAGTTCATTAAAAAACAAACTGGCTGGATTAAAAAAAATTGATCATCTGAAAATATATCACAAAAATCGTTTTTCATGTACATTAACTTTATCCTGCATATCCTAACATTACATTGCCACTTTGATATTGTTACGAATTAGTTAATATTTACAGATCTAAGAAATTTTACAATTGTCATGTTTATAGCATTGAGACGGTAGCATGATCTCTAATTTGTCCTACTACCCAGATATACTACATTTCATGTAGAAATTGTACATGCAATATAATGTGTAACCCCTACTGGAAATTAATAAATGGATCATATGTGGATATTTTTTTTCAAAGGAACAGGAACTAGGGAGTGTTGAGCAGCACTGCAATGTGGAAGCCCTGAGATCAGAGGTTGAGGAGCTCCAGAACCAGAGGGTTGAACTGGACAGAACAGTGCGAAAACTGGATCAGCAGATGGGACAGCTTAATACCCACACAACAATACGAACACAGATGGATATGCTAAAAAAAGATAAGGTAGAGATATTGATTACAGTTTCTGTTTATTGAAATGACTGAAAATATTTTCACAATACCATTAACATGCCTAAAGACATGTACTGTCAGGAATCGGCTTGCAGCAGTGTTCTTGGGGCACCTTGGTTGAGCCCACCAGCACAAACAGGCACACAAAGTTAAAGTTTAATGATTGGCATCACTGAGCTTATATTATGCCCGGAGAAGGAAACTAAGGTAGTGACAATCAGATTAAAGATTGCTGTACGATCATTACCCTTAATTGGCGATGAGAAACTCCTTTTACTTATATGAAGTGCTGAGTGTTAGCCTTATTGCCTCTTTTAGCAGTTACAAGTACCCACTGGCTTACAGTGGGGCCATAGATGTGCATTATGGCCTTAGCATCACATGTAGTGGTAGCTATTTTCCTGTCTACAATCTATTGACACAGAAGAATAGACAGACTTACCAGAACCTACCATATATAGTTTGTAAATATATATTTTTCCATTTTTCTTCTTTTTGATGGGAAAGTGCTTGGAAAATCTTGGAGCCTCACTCTTCCTAGGTTTGCTGTCAACTTGCTTTCTTGACCAGTGTTTGCTTTCAGTTTTGGTCTGCCTCCCCCCATCGGTCTTTACATTCACTGCCATTCAATCTTTGGCTCAGGCACGCTAACTTTTTCCACATTGAACACTAGCTACCCTGTTTGGGGCCTCTGCAGCATTTAATTTCCTGTGCTATCCTCCTCAATCTTACTGCTGCCATTGGCTTGAGGGAACTTCAGTTCAGCCATAGATAACTGCCATTGTCTTTTAACTTCCTATTTCATGCTGCAAGTGTCTTGTATGCCTTTTACTACCTTGTGCTTTTCTGCTGCAAAGGTTTTTTGATACTAATACTACAAGCTTCTCATTGTAATGGTTTTGCAATTTATTTTAATAGTAATTATCTCCTGTACATTTTTGGTTTAGGCTGAAAAAGATGATCATATTCGAAAGATAAAATCCAGACACAACGATGAGTTGACTTCTTTACTGGGACATTTCCCAACTAAGAAGCAGCTTGAAGACTGGCTTTATACCAAGCAGAAAGATATTAATCAGACACGGGACAAGCTGGCCAAGTTGAAGTAAGTTCAATATAGTTGTTTTCTGTGTTGTAATAACAAATTACAAAGTCACCTTAGTTTTGCAATGGGAACACCAATATAATAATCAAAATTGGTAATGTTGCACACAGGGCTGTGGAGTCAGTAGATAAATCCTTCGACTCCGACTCCTCAGTTTCTGGTACCTCCGACTCCTGTATTTACAGAGCATCTCATTTTATCTTCACACTTTTGCATTCAAACTTCACACTTTAGCAACCAAACTCCACGAATGAATGCAGAGAGAGAAGAGGGGGGCTCAGGTGTAAGCTCAAGAAATGTGCAGCGTTCCCAGCCTAGTTTGGAGGATGCTGATAAGGAGGAGGGTAGGACAAGGGAAGGGGAAGGAATAAAAGGCTTTTGAAGTGGCATTAAAGAGAATAGTTTTGTAAAAATGCAAACTTTATTATAGTATTCTAAAATCAACTATTGCAAACTTTAAAAATTTCAGTTGTGACTGAGCATATATGCTATGCATATACAGGTACACCTTAAAAGCAGATGGTTCAAATAACAGTTGTCTGTTACAGTGCAAAGTCTCCCGTCCCGATGCGTTTCGCCCTTATGGGCTTCCTCAGGGGATATGGAGAAAAGCTATAGACCACTGTAAAAATATATACAGAAAATAAATGTAAATATCTGTTCAGCAAAAACAAACAAAATGCAGAAAGCAGGGAGTATAAAATACTATATCATTCATAGGTGATTAAAGTAAGATTTTTTTATCAAAGATATATTAGTAATTCCTGAATATACTTAACATGCACCAGAAGGAAAATGGTTTCCAAATCAAATAACAAACTTTTAGTGTATTTAGTACCGTAAGCTTGCACTTACATTGTGCTTTACAACTCAGCAACTGGTAGTTAGTGCATACATGGAGTTTTCAGCAACATGAACCTTCTTAAAACCAGAAAAATTTTGTTGAGTTCGGAATTGCACCCTACATGGGGAAAAGGTGGTTATAGTTTTACAAACTAATGTAGAGTGAATGAATGTTCAGTGATGTCTGAATGAAAGAAAACAAGCTCACATCCACAAATTTTACTCTACTTTGAAGTCTCCCAGCAAGCCGGAGTATCCACAAGTGAAAAATGACACCAGCAAAAGTTTTTAATAAAGGATTATTCAAAATTGATGGTGATAATAGGCCTGGGAGTTTGATCTTTAGCGATATGATATTTAACAATAATTATTAATATGGCACTCGCTTCTTTTGAAGGATATCCTATAAAGATCAAAAGAAATGTTCATGGCTATATACATTCAAAATAAAACTAGTTAGGATCTCCATAGAGAGATCGGTTATCATAAAGTGAGACTTAAGCTACGTACACACGGCAGATTTTTATCGCCCGATAATCGGCATCGGCCAATTATCGGGCGAAAATCTGCCGTGTGTACAGTCGGTGTCGTCCGAGAGAAGGGGAAGAAGGCAGTAAGCAGCACCAGCGGTTACCACTCATTCTTTCCCATAAATGTAATTCAATTACTATGCCTAAAGCATGTAAGAATATAACTCTAATAAAAGAATTTCTCCAAAATTCAGTTGTAAATATTTTTTTAGGATAACTAGATCTAGTTGGTATATTAATTTGAGATTCATAGTGTGAATTCTGTAGTTTGATTAATCGGAAGAGCTTTATGTTGTATGTTAGAGGAGATAATGGATATAGTCCTCATGTAACTCGCCCGATGACTGGGGGAAAAAAAGGGTTTCTCCTCAACCCCCCCCCCCACCATAATCGGGTCCTGCACATAGGTGTAATGGAACCTCTATGTTCAAACCAGGGAGGTTGTGCAGTCAATGCCGGCGAGGTCGGCAAGACTACATTCCAGTGTCTCTCTAAAGAGAATGCCTCCCGTCCCCCGTTGGTACATTAGGGGTCATAAAGTTTGTACAAAGTTTAACTTTGTAAGTATTTACAGGTAGAAACCATGTTCTCTTACATAGTTCATATCATCATAATCATAAATGAAACAATTATGATCGTAAATACCGTTGCAAATTTACAATAGTACAAGAGATTTGCCCAATAAAAAGTGCTCCCTAAAACAATGTATAAGGGTAGGAGCAAAAGTCCTACAATTCAAAGCAAAGTCCTACAAATCCTACAACCCCTATAACTCCCACAAATACAGTACGAATGCACTATAGATATACCGTATTTTTCGCCGTATAAGACGCTCCGGAATATAAGACGCACCCAATTTTAAAGGAGGAAAATCTAGAAAAAAAGATTCTGAGCCAGACACACGCAGGATCGGGTATCGGGTGAGTATAATATTTTAATTATTTTTTTTAACACATTTGTCGTATAGGACGCACTAACTTTTCCCCCCCAGTTTTGGGGAAGAAAAAGTGCGTCTTATATGGCAAAAAATACGGTATATTTGGTTCCATACATAAATACATAGTCAGATAATGATGTTGGAGCTGATAAGTCAACTTATAGTATTAGGATAGAAAAGGCTTGAATACATCATTCAAGCCAGGGAAAGAGGCGGCATTCAGTTGCTGAATCCATTTGGTCTCAGCTTTTAGGAGGGCTGTATCAATATTGCCCCTTCTGGGATTAGGGTATATTTTCTCCAATACAGAGAAGGAAAAAACTTTGGTATCAAATTTGTATAGTGTGCCAACATGGCCTTGTTGATGAGATAGAGGTGTTCATACATACGTTTCTTTAATTCACTCTTCGTTTTTCCTATATAAAACCTCCCACAGATGCACGTAATGAGATAAATGATACTAGAGGTTGTACAGGTAACGGGATGTTTTACATTGTGCCATTGATTATTGGGTAGCTAGAAACTCTTCTGCTCGTTGAGCCAGGAGCATTGCGAGCATTTCCCACATCTCACAGTGCCCGGGCTCAACGACCGGGGAAACATATCTTGAGATTCCACAAAGTGGCTAAGTTTCAATAAATAAAAGAGGGGGATTTTCTATAGGTGAAATTCGGAAGAGAGTTCAAGTGTTTTGATATTTTGTGGTCACTTAGGAGTATTCCCCAATGTTTTTTTAAGATACGCTGTGCATCCATAGATTGGTTGTTATATGTTTTATTGACTCTTAACAGTGGAGTCTAATTGAGAGGATAATTTTGGAATAAGGAGCATATTGCGATCTTTGGAAATGGCTTTTTGATTTGCACATATTAGGACCTTCTTGCTGTACCCTCGAGCAAGAAGTAGTTGTAACGCTGATGACTCTTTTTTAAAGTATATCCAATCCGTGCAATTTCTCCTCAATCTAAGATATTAACTAGTTGGAATGCTCCCCTTACCCCTTACCTTTTTTTTTTTAGAGGTAAGGGGTGAGCACTCTGCATGTGCAGTATCGTGTTCCCCGCTGTCTTTTTCCTAAACAGGGTGATATTGTGATCACCCGTATCTGTGATTTTTTTTTATGTAGAAGATGTCAAGGAATGGTACCTGTCTCCTGTCAGAAAACATAGTGAATTTTAGATTGTATTCATTTACTTGTAAATCCAAAAAGAATGCTTGTAATATAGATCTTCTGAACCCACCCATATAATGAGAATGTCATCAATATATTCTTTGAAAAAGAGTATGGAAGAACTATATTTCTGCATGTTGGAATTGCAGAACAGATTTTCTTCCCATTTTCCCAAGTACAAAATTGGCATAAGATGGGGCACATCGTGTGCCCCTCGCCATGCCATGCGTTTGGGGATATCAATGTTTATTGTTGAATAGGAATACATTTCTGGTAAGTATGTATCTGAGGACAGAGATGACAAATTCATTAAATTGGTGGGTTCATTGGATATGCTGCATCCAGTGCATTTTTAATAATTGTCAATTCCTGATTGTGAGGAATGCTACTGTATAACACCTCCACGTCGATAGTAACTAATGCAGCGTTTGGAGGTAGTTGTAACTGTGATAAGAACCTAAGAAAGTATGTCTGGATTATCTTGACTGTATGATGGAAGGCTCCTGACCAAAGGTCGGAGGTAAGTATCTACCACCTCACTGGCATTCAATGTAATAGAGCCCATACCTGATATGATGGGCCTGCCTGGTGGGATTTGTAAATTCTTGTGTACTTTGGGTAGAGAGTAAAAAGTATGAGTTACTGGGAACTCTGTGTTTAAATACTTAAACATTTTGCTATCAATGACTCCTTGTAATTGTGCCCGATTGATAGTCATAGAATTCTTTTTAAAAAGACTCCACCTGATTGTCAGCAATGGGTTTGTACCAGTCAGAGTTATCAAGAATACTAAGGCACATTTGCTTATACTTGTCTTTATCTAGAATCACTACATTTCCCCCTTGATCTGATGGCTTTATGATAATATTAGGGGTTTGTCTGAACTTGTATAGTGCCTTCTGCAATCTTGAAGGCAGATTGTTTTTAATCCCCTTTGGAGGAGCTTGTAACTTTTTATCTCTTGTGTAACTACATTTATAAAACGTAGACTTGGGACATCTACTAGGGATGGAAGAGAGAGATGTCTCACTAGATGATTCCATTGAAAGTCCAGCTGTCTAAATTCATTACTTTCTTCCAAAAGTTCCTGAAGGATTTTAAGAGTTTTAAAATCCTGTGTGTCAAAATTCTTGTATTCAGCTGGGATCCTTAATACATGTGAAGGCATATATTTGTCATGCATTACTTTAAGGGCCAGATTACAGGCAAATAAGTTGACATCCTTTACTAACTCAAATTTGTCTAAATTGTGGGAGGGACAAAAAAATAGGCTATATTTGAGAAGATTTTCCTCATCCAAACTTAAATTATAGGACAAAAGATTGATAACATTTAGCTCTCGTTCATCTGTACGGGTTTCTTTAAGTAGTTGTCCATCGGGCCTGTTTTTAATGTGGGTGAGGAATTGGGAAGTGGATGAAGGTCTAAAAAAGATATAGTGGTTTTAGGGATGGCTCCTGTGTGTAAGCCAGGGTGTGTTGATGCAAATGAATTTGAAGGGGATGACTGAGTGAGTAAAGCTACGTACACACGGCAGATTTTTATCGCCCGATAATCGGTATCGGCCAATTATCGGGCGAAAATCTTCCGTGTGTACAGTCGGTGTCGTCCATCGTCCGGACGACCGACCTGCCGGATCCACGGACGATGGACGACAGCTGATCGTAATGAAAGGGAAGGGGAGAGCGCGCAGCAGGGTGCCGCTCCGTCGCTCTCCCCCCTCCCCTCTCCATAGAGCATGAACGGTGCTGTATGTACAGCATCGTTCATGCATCTTGCAGCCCCTTGTCGTTGGAAAGGATCGTGAAAGATCCTTTCCAACGACAAAAATTGCAAGTGTGTACGCAGCTTAAGGGTGTGGTTGGTGAAGGAGCATCATCACATTATGATAAATGCTCAGTGAGATAATTGTTGATTAGTGTTATCAGCAGGTGAAGTGCTAATAAATTGTGGGGTAGTGATGGAAGGTTGCAGTGAATTTGTTGCAGCTGAGCTGGAATTGCTGACTTGTCTTTTCATCCCTTGGAAGACATTGGGTTGTGTGGATGTGTTTGATGGTGACTGGGATAGTGAATTTATGGGTTTGAACCTTTCTGGTTGCTGTGGAGGGAAGTGTGGCACTGACTGAGGTAAATGAGGTGGTGAAGATGGGGGTGGGGGGTTGGTATTGCATTTTACTGGGGGTAGGTCCCTGTGTATGCTGTCATTTTAGTAAAGGCCCACCTATCTTTTTGGAATTTCTGCTCTTTCTTATGATACAGATAATAATCAATAATAAATCTTTGTAGATGAGTATTGAGATTTTTATATATTTCTTGGAATGGGAATGAATGATGTTGGAATTTTGAGTGTACATGGAGGAAAGTTCATAATCAACTCTAGTTGTTTTGTTTTTGTAATAATAATTACGAATTTTCAAACAATTCTCTGTACAGTTGTTTAAAAATGATTCCCATTTATTTTTAAGGGCTTTAGGATTTTTAATTTTCGGAAATAGTTGGATGCCTAATCCTACTGGGTTACACTGTTCCGCAATTTACTTTTCAAAAAATTTGATATGCCAACACATTTTCTACCCAGCCTAGATTGGAGGATGCTGATAAGGAGGAGGGTAGGACAAGGGGAGGCGAAGGGGAAGGAATAGAAGGCCTTTGAAGTGGCACTAAAGAGAATATTTTGTAAAAATGCAAACTTTATTATAGTATTCTAAAATCAACTATTGCAAACATTTAGAAGTTCAGTTGTGACTGAGCATATTTGCATATACAGATACACCTTAAAAGCAGGTGGTTCAAATAACGGTTGTCTTTTACAGTGCAAAGTCTCCTGTCCCGAAGCGTTTCACCCTTATGAGCTTCCTCAGGGGATACGGAGAAAAGCTATAGACCACTGTAAAAGTATATACAGAAAAATACATGTAAAAAAGCAAAAAACAAACCAAACAAAATGCAGAAAGCAGTGAATATATAATACTTTATTATTCATAGGTGAATAAAGTAAGATTTTTTTTTATCTTACTAAGATATCTTAGTAATTCCTGAATATACTGAACATGCACCAGAAAGAAAATGGTTTCAAATACCAAACTTTTAGTGTATTTAGTACCGTAAGCTTGCACTTACATTGTGCTTTACAACTCAGCAAACTAGTAGTGCATACATGGAATTTTCAACCAAACTTCACAAAAAATTTTAGACCCCCCTAATTATTCATAAATCAATAAATTTATTATGAAATTAAATATAACACAATATTTTACTATAAACGTTTTTCTCATTAAATAATAGAAATATATGAAAATAAATTGATGATTTGTCAATTATGTTTTTTACTTTATATAATTTTAAAATTAAATGTCTTTATTTCAGAGATTTATACTTTTATAAGTTTTAAGATAAAAATATTATTCATCTTTTTATTTGCAAAGTTATTAGCTTTATATTTAGTATTGCACTTAACCTTATGGCCTGAGAATTATGTAATGCAGAACGTCAAAGAGTGGTAGACAGGTTTATGAATGGAAGTGATGCCAAATAGCAATATTTTTGGGTTTTAATCGTACACCCATAACCAAAATTATTAAGACCTATAAATCTTCCAATAGAGTGGAAAAAATACCAAGAGGAGGTCTGAGAAATTCAAAGTTGGATGATTTTAAAGCACAGTATTTGCACTATCTATTGTTATTGTTTCTCCAATTCTGTGATCTCAATAACCCCCTGAAGAAGCCATGCTGGGGAAACGCGTAGGGACATGAGACCCTTAATCACAAGTTGCTTTTTATGTCTACAACTAATATCTTTATCAGGATGATTGAACCTGTAACCTGAAAATTAGGCACAATGATGTATAACAGAGATCTGTAGCATAGAAGGTCTATGTTGTATCTAGGGCTAAAGTATATGTTATTAAATTATTATATCAGATTGTATCATTTAATCATTGTTTTTGCACCATACTGCCAAAAAGCTTGTCTTTTCTTTCTTCTCTTTACTAATATACATTATGACTGCAGGCTTGGCATTGTATATTTGTAAGAATCTTATATAAAAAACTGACATCCCCAGGGTAAATTACAATTTTTTTACTAAATATAAAATATTTTTTTTTACTAACTAGCATATTATTTGATTACAATACAAACATACACATAGTCCTGCACTATACACACAAATAGGCTATAGCCCTGCACTAAACTTAGACATAATTTGTCCTATACTGAAAAACATTCACAAACATATATACTATACACACAACTTAGAGCCCTACATTTTACTCAGAAACATACACACAATATGCACTATACACAAACATTCATACATCCCTGCACCATACACACAAATATTCACATAGTCCTACAGTTTTCTCCAGAAACATGCACACAGCTTTCCATCATAGTACACACAAGCAGACATGCAGTTTTAAAAAAAATATGAACACTTACATTTGAATCCAAAAAGCTGTTCCTCCAAGTTCTTCTAAGCTGTTTTAGCAGACAGGAAGTGAGCAGACGTTGCTGCCTTTATCTTTGTTTGCTGATCGTCTGCTGAAGCAGGCAGTGGGAGGCTCCAGAGCCAGGGGGAGCACTTAACTAACTTCCTAGTATTAGGTGATGTGCAAAGAGATGTTTCAACCCTGGATGGGAGCATATATGGAGAGTGCAGACAGGACAACTGAACACACATCAGACCATAGCACTCACCTACACCTATATCATTACACTTGTTTACACTCAAATGAACTTGTTAAACACATTATATCTGAAATAAAATGAAAACACTTTGTACATAATCCAGATGACAATAATGTGAATGTCAGGTTGTATAATAGCTCTGCTGAACTTCACACTAGTAGAAATACAACTATGCACTGGGCTTTATTCTTACATCAGAGAAGTACTAAATTATGACTATTGTTTGTGAAATAGGACATTTGAATGTGCTATATTTTTTTTATTATAGTTTAAATTTATCAGGAGTCAGAGTCGGCACTTTTTTTATCGACTCCGTCTCCAGGTACCCAAAATTGTCTTGGACTCCGACTCCACCGCGCCCTGATTGCACAGTATAGGCAATGCTGTCAAAATTTGTAGTAGAAATTCTGATTTCTAGCTCTTACATCATATACCTGCCTGGATGGCACTTGTTTACTCCTGGTGTCATGATTTGTAAAATGGATCCATTTTTTCTTTATGGTGCTAGGTGAGCCTAGTAATAATGGCTAGGCATAATGTATAAAACACAGCGATTTACAAAAGTGAATATACAATAAAGAATACAGGTATAATAATATATAAGAGAAGAAATTGCATATGGTGATAAGGTAGAAAGTCCAGGATTGGAAAGAGTATCACTGTGTAAGATGTTTAATCAAAACAAGGAGGAGTAAGTTAGGTGAAACATTATAAATTGTTTCCATACTTACATAGCAGGTCAGGTTGAAAAAAGACATAAGTCCATCAAGTTTAACCACTAGGGAAATAAACATATATCAGATATAAAATCTATGGACAGTTGGTTCAGAGGAAGGAAAATAAACCCTGGTACAATTTGCTTCAACGGGAAAAAAATTCCTTTCTGATTCCATGAGGCAATTGGATGTTTCCTGGATCAACGGTCACTGTTATTTTTACTTGACAGCCTTAATACCTAGTTATATTCTGTGCTTCTAGAAAAACATCCAGCTTTTTCCTAAAGCAATTCTTAGTAGTTGCTGAAATTACTTCCCGAGGGAACTGGTTCCACATTTTCACAGACCTTACAGTGAAGAATCCCTTCCTTATACGGGACCTAAACTTCTTTTCCTCCAGATGCAAAGAGTGCCATCTTGTTCTTTGTAATGATCTCAAAGTGAATAATTTGAGAAGAGAGTTTTCTATATGGACTGTTTATATATTTATACAGGGTGATCATATTCCCCCTTAAAAGTCTCTTCTCAAGGGAGAATAGATTCGGTTTAGCTAATCTCTCCTCATAGCGGAGCTCCTCCATTCCAGAGTGGGCAGGTTTTGGCATCATGATGTCACTCTGGGGGAAGTTTCTTCCCCTTTAGGTGACACACGTTTCCCTGCGCATCCGCGGTCCGAGTTTGGTGAATTTAGTGGTCTGTGAGGTCTCCGAAAGGTTGGCGACCACTGGTTTATTCTACTATTTATTATTTTAAATTTTGCTTTAGTCAGTTCCTCCCTATCACTATGCTAATGACTTTATTAAATAATACCTTTTTTCATTTCATACTGGAATGGAAGCAGAAATCGTTTTCTGTTTACTATTAACCTTTTTTACCTACTTTATTTGATCGTTGTCAGTTTCAGATATGCTAAATTGTTTTCAGGACCCAAAAAACAAATGGCATTTTTCTGAAACTATTATTTATTTATTTTTTTAATGCTGATTAAATACAACCATATTTTATATGTATATGTTCTAGATACAGCCATTAAATACTTAACCATTTGTCTCTTTTAATTGTGTTGCATATAGCAAGGAGCTAGTGTCATCTGAACAGAATAAAAACCATATAAGCAATGAGCTGCGCAAAAAGGAAGAACAAAGTGGATCTTATGAAGAAATGCTCTTCAATGTTTGTGGTAGCCAAGACTTTGACAGTGATATGACACGACTGCTAGAGGACATAGAAAAGACATCAAAACAGCGAGGTGAGGAGCATCCTGTTCACATAAATAGTACTACTAGGTTTGTTGTGATCATTCACTTCTTAAAGGCTTATCACCACAGACCTCTGGGCTTTGTACACATGTCAGATGATTATCGCCCGAGATTAACGGTCGTGCATGTCTTGGGCCAGAATCTGACGTGTACAGGGGTCACCCGATGACTTTGGGTACATTGCTCATTTGTTCCTCTGTCCCTCTATGTTACTGGAAATGATTAAGATCATTTCCATCAGCAAAAATTTTATGTGTGTACACAACCTTAGTCTCTAGGCAGTCCAAACTCTTATGTTTGTTGAGCTGATGAGCTACAGGCCCTGTAATGGGGAACACCTACTCTTACTACTACCCCTTCATCAGCCAAACTTCCTAAACAGCCTGGGGAACTTGGAAGTATATAAAGTAGGGTGAAATGGAATGAATGTAAATGCATGTATTTTAACTATATATACTACCTTAGTTTAGGGTCCGTTTTTAATATCCATTTTTTTTTTAATGTATCAGTACATTTTCCAATATAAAGAAATAACATAATAAAAACAGTGAAGAAAAGACAACAAACATACAAAGAGCCAAAGACATTAAGTCAGACAAAATAGAACATACCCTCATTACAAATATTTAAGTACAAATAACTATAAAACAGGGACACTTGGTATGATATGTAAAGAATAGGAAGTGACATCACTCGATCTCGTGTTTCGGGTGGCGTGAAGAAAAACATAAGCTCACAATTTCATCCAGAAAGAGAGAAGACAAGACAGCGGGACTCGCTGGGCTTGGTTGTGGATGGATTTTCTCCAGTAAAGGTAATTATTATTTTTGTTTTCATCAGTTCCTTTTTAAGTTGCATGGCTGCTCTCATGGTAGTGTTAATAGATGATTTATTTACATTATGCTATTTTACAGCGATGCTGGCAGGAGCCACAGCTGTGTACACTCAGTTTATAACACAGCTAACAGAGGAGAATCAGCCCTGCTGTCCAGTGTGCCAAAGGACCTTCCCCTCAGAGGCTGAGCTGCAAGATGTTATTAATGATATGCAGTCTAAATTGCGACTGGTCCCAGATAAGCTAAAATCTACAGAAGGTGATTTAAAGAGAAGAGAAAAAAGGAGAGATGAAATGATGGCGCTAAAGCCAATGAGGTATGTCTGCTTTGTTTATACCATCTTCATTACCTAAAAGTAGACCTAAACTGTAAGAGGTAATTTGGGATTATGTGTGTCATAGGACTAAGTTATTTTAATCTGCTTAATTGCCAACTTGGTATTTGCTTTTTTATACTGTAAATGATTAAAATTTGCTCATGTCCCCCATTCCCAGGCTTTCACTGGTGCGGCAGTGCAGTGGAGGCCACAGTTGATTGGGGAAGAGCAAATTGTTGGTGGGGTAGTTCTGAGCATTACAACACTGGTTGGGGTGGTTAGCTGATCTGTTCTTCTGGCTAGAAGGGTATAACCTGTCCAGTCCAGTATATTAATTCACCTTAACTTTTAAGGTCCAAAGTCTTCAAGCCAGACTTCTGGGATAAAGTGATAGTGGGCCACATAAAATAACAATAATTTAATGGCTTTTAAAAAAAAAAAAGCATATTACACAAAAACATATTACCTTGGTCATACAGCTTTAGATCCAGTAGTTAAAATTGGGCACATAGGGATAAGTATTGAATCTACCTTGGACTTAGAAGAGCAGATAGAATGGTAGGTCTAATCCATTGCCGATCACTTCAAAGACCATATTAGTTGCCCATCAATATAATTCTCAGGCAAAACTATAATATACTGTCTTTTTTAAAATGGAATGGGTTTGAAGGTACGCTAGGAGCATGTTGCTTGACCACTGTACTAAACAAAGAACATACTGCAGTCCTTACTGGTGACACGAAGATGGGTAATGGTAAAGCTTTACATATTTTGAATTCAGGACCCTTGGACTTCATTTAATACTTTACTTAATCCTAATGAATCCGGGATTCAGGTGTTAGACTTACATAGTTACATAGTAGGTTAGGTTGAAAAAAGACATAAGTTCATCAAGTTCAACCACCAGGGAGATAAACACATCCCAGATATAAAACCATATGGACAAAGTTGGTTCAGAGGAAGCCAAAAAACACCCTGGTACAATTTCCTTCATTGGGGAAAAAAATTCCTTCCTGATTCTATGAGGCAATCGGATGTTCCCTGGATCAAAA
>NC_092859.1:61103819-61183872 GCF_032062135.1 Pyxicephalus adspersus
TTCCACATTTTCACAGACCTTACAGTGAAGAATCCCTTCTTTATCCGGAGCCTAAACTTCTTTTCCTCCAGACGCAAAGAGTGCCCTCTTGTTCTTTGTAATGATCTCAAAGTGAATAATGGGGAAGAGAGTTTTCTATATGGACCGTATATATTTATACAGGGTGATCATATCCCCTCTTAAGGGAGAATAGATTCAGTTCAGCTAATCTCTCCTCATAGCTGAGCTATTCCATTTATTAGTTTAGGTGCCCTTCTCTGCACTCTCTCCAATTCCACAATGTCCTTTTTGTGAAATGGTGCCAGTTCTCTATCCATTTACAGATTGACTTTTCAAAACCTATTGACCCTAACTTGCATATTAACCGTCTGTGGGGTACAGTGTCAAATGCTTTAGCTAAGTCCAGGTACACTATAGCAACTGCTACTCTGCACTGGGAAACCTCCAACCCAGGTAGTGTTGAGGCCTGCCCCCACCATGTTTTCCTAATGTAATAGGAAAAGAAAAATTGTGGCGGGTGGGCAAGCTTTCTACCCAGAAGTGTCTGGGCCCCTTGCTAATGTGGGCTTGTTAAACATTTTGTTGTCCCTGCACTTTATACCTGCTGGGAACGTTTTTTTATTTTGAGTGCCAGGGTCACTTGCCTTTTTTGTTCTGAGTTCTTGTTCGGGCCTGTGCATGTTCTTTTTTTCTGAGCTGTGCTTACTAATGGCTAACACAGAGAAAGTGAAATAGCCTCAAAGAAGCACAGACTTTCATTCAGTCATTTCTATGTCAACCCTATGCCTTTTACAAAGCATTTGACTCAAAAAGTGTGTTAAAGTATTGCCTTGTCATAAGAGTATCCAACCTGTCATGATTTACATGGCCACATCCCTAATAGATAGAGTGCAATTTGTGTGGACGTCCACCAGTTTGGTGGGACTTTGAGGGCCGGCCATGGAACGGAACAGAGGAGTGTATATTAAGATTTGCTTTATTAAATAACATTGTAGGATGCGGTGAGACGTGGAGCTAGGAGAAGTATACCAGAAACACTTATAATAGAACTTTGAGCTGAACAGCATACAGGAAGGATGATAAAAATATGTTTACTTTGAATATATATTGGTTATAATTAAGAAGAAGCTTATGGTCATGCTTGGATTAGGTGAGGGTTAATGTAAATATATATAGAAGACCTTGTTGTTTTTTCCTGAGGAAGCGGATCATACCCAAAAAAACGTGTAGAAAAATATTGGGCCTACCTTCCCAGGGGAATTCCAATAGGAGTATCTAGGTTGCAACAAATGATTTTATTATATTTTATATGATAGGAATTTTAATGTTGTTTGTACGTGCTCTTTTGTTTCGTTTTATGGTTGGCCTTTGAAGTCCCAATGAATTGGTGGATTTCCACAAAAGTTGTATTCTTGAAATATTGCCTTGTATTAGCTGACTGAAATATTTATTTATGGGCTATTTTAAAAGAAAAACCCCAAAGCAACCAATCCGAATGTTACTACAATTTGCACTGCCTCATAAAATTACCCAGTAAGACTGCAAGTATGTTATGTCTCTGCTGGTGAGGAAAATTTTAAAGTGGAATTTAATCCACTATATGGTGAGTGGGCTGTAGACCTAAAGGCTAGTATGCACAGCATATGTGCAAATGATTGCAGACCTGCCATGGTACAAATCGCTGGCGAAACCACTGGTGTCTTTGACCATCTTAATTGGCCAGCCCAGGATTGAATAACTCCTGCATATGCCCATAGAAGCTATATTATCCTGATTTATGTACAAAATATTATTGTGCAGTTCCAGAGTAACAGAAAAGAGCACTCAAAACCCATTTTTTTCAAACTTGCCTACCCATCTTCTGTTTTTTGAAACAATTACTATTTCCCACCACTACATATCTCCCCTCCTATTGTGTGTGAAATTCCCCCACCTACTAGATTGTAAGCTCTTTGGGGCAGTGTCCTCTCCTCCTGTACCACTGTCTGTATTCATCTGTCATTTGCAACCCCTATTTATTGTACAGCGCTGCGTAATATTTTGGCGCTAAAAAAATCCTGATTATTATTAATATTACTCCACTGCCTACCTGTTTACTTCCTTATAAAAAGAGAGTAAATTTGTTTGACAACTTCGTCTTTCTTGAAGTCGTGCTCACTATCATTTATAATAATGTTTTCTAGCAGAAACTCCTCTTTGTGGTTATTTATCAAATTCTCTAGGACCTTTCCAACTATGGACTTCAGTCGGAAAGTCAGAGAGCCCTGCAACCAAGGAGGAAGGAAGGAAGAAGGAAGATTTCCTTTTTGTTGACTAGAACCAAGTTCTAATTCTTCATCCCTTTAGTGTAGTTTTGCAATAAAAGTTTGTGGAGGAATTCTAAAGGTTGGGGCTTAGGTGGAAGTCTGTGTACCCAGTCCTTTGTGATGTTGGCATTAAATTAATCCTTACATATGTACTGATCTGGAGCTCCTCCAAAAACTTGCCCATAACAAATTTCTCAGCTTTTTCAGAGAGACCCACACATTTATGTCCTGGGGACACGTCTTTTCCTTCTGATCTCCAGGCGCGAAGTGAAGAGCCGAGATCTATGGGGTTTCCCGTGACGTTGGTGCGGGCGCCAGTTTGTGCGGGAGGAGTGGCGGGAAATTCAAAAAATTTTGTATTGGATTCAATCCAATACAAAGAAATCTTCATATAATAAATATATATATATATATATTACATTTTTAACTATTTTTTAACAGATTTTTTAATTTAAGTTTTTAATATTAAAATAATAAATAACTATTGAACATATTTTGGGCAGTTATGCTTAAGAATTATAGCCTAAAATGTAAAATAAATTTCCAAAAAAAAAAAAAAATTGTAACGCTTTTTGCATGGAAATTTAGAATTCAGATTTAGACCGCTAGGGGGGTTAAAACAATGACTTATTCTGCCACCTAGTGTGCAATTGCCAAAAGCGCACAGCTCTCACAACAGGAAAAGCAATGCATAAACAAATATTATAGACAAATTTAACCCCCTAACCGCTAAGCCCGTAATTTCTCGCACTAAATATTTTTGCTCTTTTGGATAACCCCGTATTTTTTCGCCTACACTAAAATCCCCACTTACCTGGTCCCGCTGTGCTAATCCAGCGTCGGGTCCATGTTCCAGCGTCGTCTTCCAGCGTCGGGTGTCCCTCTCCTTAAAAGAAAAAGCCGGCCGGCTTAGAGGAGAAAGCCAGCTGGCTTTCTTTTCTAAGCCAGCCAGCTTCCTCTCCCTCCTCTCCCTGTCCCTGTCCCTATCCCTGTGCCTGTCACTGTCCAGCGTCGATCGCTGGACAAAAAAAAATACTCACCTTCTCCCTCCGCTCCTCCGGACACGTCTTGTGTCTTCTGTGTCCAGCCGGCGAGTGCAGAGACGATCACCGGGGTTTCCCGGTGACGTCGCTGCGTGCGTCGGCGCAGGAGGGAGGCGGGGCGGCAAATTCAAAATTTTGCATTGAGTTCCTTTGTATTGAACTCAATACAAAAAAGCTGTATTGAGTTCAATACAAAGAAATCCTTATATAATATATATATAATTGTATTATATATATATTATATAAGCTACTGTACATTACATTTTACACTTTTTTTTTTTTAACTTTTTTTAGTTTTTTTTAAAGATTTTTTTTTTTTTTTTTTTTTTTTTTTATAAAAAAAAAAATTATTAAATTTATAAAATTTTGGACATATTTTGGTGAGTTATGCGGTAATTCGGTGAATTAGAGCCTACAATCCAAAATAAATTTCCATGCAAAAAATGTAACACTTTTTGCATGGAAGTTTGGAAAGAATTAGAATACCCGGCATTTGCGTACGCGTCCCTCGGCGATTCCTGGTGATGCGCGTGCGTGCGCACGTCGATGAGGGTCGTAGCGGAAAATTCAAATTTTTTGTATTGGATTTAATACAAAGTCCTGTATCCAATCCAATACAAAATAATAGAAAATATATTTATGTGGTTTTGTCTATAGGTATGTGACGGACACTAGGGAGGTGTTTTAGAAAAATATATTACTATACAGTATACCGAATTATCGCATTTTCAGTATTTTTCATTTATTTATGTGTTCTTGTTTAAGCTGATTTTTGTGTTTTTCCTTTAATTTTATTAAAAGTTTTTTTTTTTTTTTTTTTACATGATTGTGTGTTTCAAACATTTTTTATATTCATGATATCTACTAGAACCCTATTCGGACATATTTCTGTAAGTTACAGGTCTACAATTTAAAAAAAAAAATTTCATGAAAACCTGTGACGCTTTTGGAACAGAAATCTAGAAATCAGTGTAACGCTCAGGTGGTTAAAGCAATTGATGGGAATATTTATAAATACACCACGTAGAGTTGTCTGTGGTTTTCTCTGTAGTATTCTGCGTCTTCTGGTTTCCTCTGTATCTGGACATAGATTGGTTTTGATGTAGGCTTTTGAAGGTTTGGATTTGCCATTTAGCAAACATTATATTGGGTGTTGTTTCATTAATAGGAAAAATCTATTATGTGTTGCAGTATTGTATTTTTCAATAAATTATATGCATTGTTTAGGCAAATGCTAATTGATCATAAGGAAAAAGAAATCCCTGAACTAAGAAACAACCTAGTAGTGATAAATCGGGAAATACAACGTCTAAAGAATGAGGTAGAGGAGCAAGAAACTCTAATAGCTACTTTTTTATCTGAGGAAGAGAGTGCTAAGGCTTGTCTACAAGACATATCCCTCATGGAGAGGTACCAGGTAAGTGTTAAAGCTTTGTTTAATAAAGCCCTATCTAATGTCTATTAACCTTTAGCAGTCGGTCAGCAATGATTTTCCTTGTTTTGAAAGGAAAACCTTTTTTTATATGAGGTAACTATTTTCTGTTGCTAAAGATTGTTGTAAGTTTTTTTTTTTTTAAATCAGAACAGAGCCTTTCGTCTCAGCTTGATTTTCCAATTTGGAGGGAAATCACATGTGTTCACATCTTTTGCTGAAGGGGAACACTTATTGAAAGAATTGCAAGTGATTCCTACAAGTTCTTCTCCCAACGTTTCACCAGAGGGAGCCCGCTATATCCTTTATGGCAAAGCGTTACACCAGTTTTAGGATGGCAAAAAACCCCACTTGAATATGTGATCACTCTTCTATCAGAATGAGTAACTTCTTTGGATACCATCATCCGCAGAACTTTTCGCATCTACCCTGAGGAACACTATTCTGTTTTTTTTGTTCACTGTTGGACAGAACAGGGCCAATTAGAGGTCCAATACCCTTTGAAGCAATATCCTTTATCTTGAGACATTAGTCCTCTATTGTTTGCACTTGATCTCTTTAATCCTCTTTTCTTTTATATTAGAGTTCTATGATACTAATATTATGTTTCAACTTGCTGTGTCAACCAGAAGCGCTTACCTGTTGTGAGTCTTTATGTCTTTTTTTTTTTCTTAGCACTGGTACATGTTACAACCCGTGAGGGGGTTGTTAGGAGGAGTCGAAGGAATGATGGGGTTACACATGCTCTCTATCCCAAGGGTCAATTATTTGGAATCTGGTACATAAAACTAGTCCAAGTGATTTTTCCCTTCTAAGATTCATATATAGAAGGTTCGGTGGGGGGAGTTCATTCGCAGGCAAGTAGTACTGGCACGGGGAGGGGGGTTCCCCACATTTACACTAATTTCTAAACATTATGCTTTTTTTTTTTTGTTTGTGTATTTGATTGTACCCCAAATGTTTTTTTTTCCATTTTCCTTTCCTGCCTCTCCAACCCTTATGGAGACTGTGCACAAATTGTTATCAGGTAAACAGTCTGACACTGTGACTGAGGTACAATAACCATCAATAATATGTCCAACTGAAATCCTCAATTTGGCATCACCCTACTGTCACATAATGTTCAGGGTCTTAACGCCCCCTTGAACAACCTAAAGTGTTTCGCTTTTATAATTCTCAAAAAATAGACATACTTGCACTTTAGGAAACTCATTTCACTTTAAAGCTAGACTCAAATATCTACACAAAAACTATCCCCTATTTTTTCCAGCTATCTTCAATAAAAAGGAAGTGTGGAGTTATGGTATGTTTCTCTAAACATCCTAACTTTAATCCTAGCTATGTGTTCAAAGACCCCAACGGTAGATTCTTAATAGTACATGGTCCTGAAGAAGGTTCTTTATTGACTGTAGTTACATATTATGCTCCAAACGAAAGCCAACTTGACTTTTTCCAAAGCTTACTCCCCACAAAGTTTAGTCTAAAAGGATAGGTAACTTAGTTTTTCTTGGAGATTCCAGTTTGGCACTGGACCAAATGTAAAGAGTGGAATTTTTCCAAGGCTTGGAGTTAAACTATTTTTGTTCTTTTGCTATGTTTTGTAGATGATTGAGTTATGTTGAAACTAGTTTTACCCTTCCTATTGGTAAAATAACCTCTGCTTCGCCCTTTTTACTTTGAAACTCTCCTCTTCCTTCCTTCTTCCATTTATCTGTTCCCTTGACATGAATATTCTGTTCTAAGAAAACCACAAGGTTTTTAGACAAATCCAATGTTCCTAAGTACAGGTATCTGCCGAAAAAAGCCATAAACTCTCATTTTTGTTGAAACAGCAGGATTGAATTGATGTTTAGCGTGAAATGAAGCCTTCTGCTCTGGATTACTCCTAATATTTGGTTGCCGATAGCCATTATTCCAGAATCTTCCAGAATTTTTATGCCGGTAGACTTAATTCTCCAAGTACCGAAGGCTCGCACACTTTCCATGCCTTGGTCTGATTATGATCCTTTTATGATCCATTTGGAAGGTTTCAAGGAGAAGAGACACTCTTAAGTGGAGGCTAAATGAGAGTTCATTAAATGTTCCAGTTACAAAAGACGAAATACACGACCGGATAAAGGGTTTTTTTTTTTTTTTTTTTTTTTTTAAATCAATATGTCCCAAGACACATCCCTGGGAAATAGTTGGTAGCCCATAAAGCCCCGCTATAAGATCATAAAAATAGGATCCAGACTAAAGAAGGCCCGGAACCTACAAATTGAACAAAAATGTAAAGAATATCATGAGCTCCAGCAAAATCATAAAGGTAATCCTTCCACAAATTCAACTTGAAAGCACACACACATATCTCAATCTACTTTTAACCACTAGAGCAGAAAAATCGTTGAGATGGGCCAAGCACACCTGGAGTGGTAAACCAGGCAAATTATTGGTAAACTAGTTAAACCTACAACCCAAAAGTATCTGCTTTTTCAAGATAAAACTGGTAAATTGTCCCAAAATCCTGAAAAAGTCATGTCGGCCTTCCAAGATAATTATAATTATGGCCCACAGGATTAAGTTGATCCATCAAGACTGGGCCGCCTTCTTTGATGAGATATCTCTTCCTAGACTGAAAAATAAACAGAGCCATTTTTGAAAAGCCTTTTGCAGTAGAGGAAATACTGAAAACCCTCAAATTATTGATCAGGAAGTTCACCTGGCCCTGATGGTTTTTCCTTTGGCTGCAATACAAAGTTTTGTCCCACTTTGGCTCCTTACTTCACAAATTGAATACGTCAACTTTATCAGGGAGGGGAACTCGCTGTCTCAAAGAGCAAATTCAGCATACATTAGTATTCTCCCAAAACCTGGTAAGGATTCTACTGAAGTACCAAATTATAAAAATATTTTACTCATAAACTGTAATCTAAACTGTGATCATCTGAACCAGGTGGGCTTCTTACTACATAGACAAGCTCTGAATTAAATCAGGAAATCCATTGATTTGATTTTAGCGGTGCAGTCAAACTGGACCCAGTTTCCTCAAAGAAAGCCATACTCTTATCACTTGATAGGGCATTATCTGTGGTCAAAAGTAACACAAGTGTGCCTTATTTGCAGACGATGTTCTGCTGTACGTTTCCTCCCCACTAATATCTCTACCGAATTTAGTAAAAGGCAGAGGTAGAACACAAGTGTAAGAGATCCACAAGTGTCTATATCTGGTTATAAAGATGGTGTAAAAAGACGCTTCCGCGTCTGCCCTGCTTACTGTTTGTCCAATACCAGCCTTGAGCTTTGAACGTTTCCTGACCTTTTCTTCATTTGAAAACGTCTCTGAATTTGAACACGTCCCTGACTTCTGACTGGAAATTTGACCACATCCATGGCTTCCAAAAGGCGTCTCTCTCTAGTGCAAAAGCTGTTTTCCAACAGCTAGAAAACAGTGATAGTGATTTGGAATCACTTGAGGTTCCACCGATAGTGATTCACCAGGAAACTTGTCATCAGACAGTGAAAGTGAACACCGCGTCGAATCTGAGCTTGAGGTCATTGATGTGCGAACTTGGTGCTCTATTGACCTTGGTAAAACTCCGGCGGTTCCCTCAAGATTCCCATTTACTGGAGCACCTGGTATGAAAATAGATGCTGAACGCGACGACCCTTTGGCATACATAAAATAGTTGCTGGTACAAACAGAAACACTGAACAACAATTAGCTGCTCTACACCGGAGGTTTGCAAAAGGCAGAAAGTGGGAACCAGTGACCAAGGATGACATTTAGCTATTTCTGGTCTTAGTGATACTTAGTGATAGGGAGTGGTGGGGAAACCCCTGCAGAAGTGGTATTGGCCTACCAATAAATTACTTGCCACTCCATACTTTGGCATAGTCATGTCAGAGTACAGATTTACCCTGATCCTGAAATATTTACACTTCGCAGACGACAAAGAATTTGATGAAACTACTCATCCTGCATCAAAACTCAAGAAAATTTGGAAAGTATCTCAAATGATTCTAAAAAATTTCTAACACACCCATGTGCCAGAATGAGACATCAGCATAGATGAAAGTTGGGTGCAATACATTGCATCAAAGGGAGCACGATTTGGCGTTAAATCCTACATGCTGTGCGAATCGCCAACTGGCTACATTTGGAATTCAGTCCTTTACACTGGAAAAGAAACAAAATTTATTCCAAAATACAGCAGCTATGAAATGGCAACATCTTCTGGTCTCTATTATTTATTGAGCCATTGCTAAATCAGGACTATTGTGTCACAATTGACAACTTTTGTACTTCTACTGAACTTTTATTTTTTTCTGCAACACAAAACAGATGCCTATGGAACCATTAGGGCTAACCGGCGCAACATGCCATCAATGTTTAGAAACAAGAAGCTGAGGACTGAGTCATTCTGAATTCATTTGGAAAGTTTCTGAATGTATTTTCTTGAACCATCAAACACCATCAATGGCTGTGAATAGACCTGGACATCGTGCTGTTGCAGTTGTCAATCTGGGACGCCTGAGTGGTCGTCTCTTCATGGACTATATCCCACCAACCGAGAAAATGCCAGCACCTACAATGATGTGCGTGGTTTGTTGCTCGAAGAGAGATCACAGTGGAAAGAAGATGAGTAAGGAAACCATGTTCTACTGTCCTGATTGTGACGTCAGACTTTCTGCAGTCCCTTATTTCAAAATGTATCATGCCTGTGATGTTTACTAGACCAATATGCAGTGTCTACTAATTTAACAATAATATTATTGCACCCTTGTTTGTAAAAAAAAATGTCAGTGTTTTTGATTTGAATAAATTAATAAATTACATTCATTGTTGTATTATTTTTTTTAATTATTTTTTATAATTCTTTAATTATATAATTATATAAGAATTACAGGCTTACAATATTAAACAAACAAATTTCCATGCAAAGCAATGTATTGCTTTTGACTTCAAAAATACTGACATAATTTGACTGCCAGGGAGGTAAACTAGACTGTCAGCCATTGTACCCTCTTTAGTTGCACATACTACCTGCCTGAAAAAAAGATGTGGGCATTCTTTTGTATGCCCTGTGCAGCAGTTCATTCAGTTAAACATAAAGTGGTTTTTACTGTACAGAAAGATAGTATCTTAGGGTGTAAGGCTGGAGTGTCAAACTCAAATACACAGTGAGCCAAAATTAAAAACTTGAACAAAGTCGCAGGCCAAACTTGAAACTGAAATTAGTACTGCTACTACAATTCCCTGCGTCTATAAAACAGTCCAATGTGAGGCCACCCATAGGCAGAGAGGCCACAGGTCTATAGACGCGGGTGATGCCGCTACTACAATTCCTGGCATTACTTGCGTCTATGAAACGGTGCAATGCGGGGCCACACATAGGCAGAGAGGCCGCTGATCTATAGATTGCCAGCTGCAATTCATATTTAGGATTCCTTTGGGGGCCAAAAAAAGGACCGTGCAGGCCAGATTTGGCCCACGGGCCAGAGTTTGACACCCCTGGTGTAAGGCATGCTGAGATGTTTCGGCATTTGGATTGTTTCTGCATATAGAACCTTAAATGACAGGAATGTTATGCAAGAACACTTAAAACATGTTGGTATATTGTTCCTGTATGAACTCTGAGGACCAGGAGATATAGAAAAGAATTGATTTTGTCTTTGTCACCTATTTACACTATCACTATATTGTGTTGTAGCATTCCTCAGTGATTTAAAGAACACCAACCTCTGTGCAGTAAAATGTATCCCAAACAGGGATTGGTGATGATTGGCAGTTTAATGATATGTTACAGTTTGCAAGGAAAAATATTGATTTCAATCTTCCCTTGGAAATTACTTGGTACATGTTTAGCAAAATACACTGAAGGTAAAAAATAAAATATTTTTATTTCTAGTAGCAAGTGATTCCAGTAACGAGAGAACATTAATACATTTTGAATTCAGGAGTGTTTATTTATGTGTCAATAGTGAGAATTAACTTTATAATATTTGCTAATTATGTAATAATTAACCATGTAAAAATTTGCTTATTATAGTAATATTTGCTAATTAATATCATATTAAGAGTGTTTTGTTAACTCTTTTTGAATAGTGTGAATATCACCTGTTGATCCTGCAAGAAATCCATTAAACTGCTAACCTGTTAGCTAATATTACTGTACAAATAATTTGAATTCATTAGCCCTGCCCAGCTCACCCGGACACCCCCCAAACTCTGTTGTAATTAATTGGTCTCTGTCCCAGGGTGAAACACTGCTCCTCAATAGATAGAGCACAGTATAGATATAGCACAGTGAATATAGTATATAATATAGTATACCTATAGTGAATATGCACATGCATGTATAATGGTGTATTGTGCATTAAGAAATTAGCTTTATTTTGGGCTGCCTGGCAAATGGCAGGCAAAGTACTGTTTGGGATTCCCTCTTTTTTTAAGCGTTTAATTAGGAATATATAGGATGCTACATAATACATTTTAATGGTTTTATTTCAGGTGGAGTTAAGAGATGTGGAACGGAAAATAGCACAGCATGCTACTAAACTTCAGGGGGTGGACCTTAATCGTACTGTTCAGCAGGTGAACCAGGAAAAACAGGAGAAGCAGCTTAGCCTGGATAATGGTAAAGCAATTTACAGCAAAACAACACTGTAGACACCAGCACCGCTATTTCTAGGCATACACTGTGCAAAAAATTCTCAGATGTATTTAAATTTTGTGCGATCAAACACAAGTATTTGTTGTACTGTCCCACTTGTTTGATAGCTCATCTGAGTTGAGATAATTTTTACTAACATGTCTAATTGTAATCATAATCGTAGTCCAAAGATTGGTTTTATTTGCAATATGACAGGTAACAAATCTATCAGAACAAAGCCTTTAGTAATCAATTTTCAATCGTTTGATTGAAAAAAGATCCAATTAGTCTTTCAAGCTAATAAATCTAAAATATTACCTGTTTTCAGTTTACTTAACCAACATCTAAAAATCAACTGTTTTATGGTTGAACTATTCAAAATTTACAGAAGGATAATCACCATATTAGAATTTTTTGTAGTCTGATTCAAAGACAATGTTCTGTTTCTAAACTAATATAGAAAATGCATCTCTACTTTTTTGACTAAGCAGCTGAATATTAGCAGTAGCTAATATTGTAGCTGTTCATTTTTCTTTTATTTTTTGTAATCTCCAGTTTCAGGAAAAATTGAGCTGCTACGCAAGCGCATACAAGACCAACAAGAACAAATTCAACAATTGAAGAGTTTAGCTAATGAACTGCGAGCAGAGAAGCTTGAAATTTCAAGTAATCTTCAGCGTCGCCAGCAACTAGAGGATCAAAGTGTGGAGATGACCACTGAGCTGCAATGTCTCTCCAGAGAGATACGAGTAAGAATACTGTAGAGTGGCCAACACAATATGGAGCACATTTGGTGTTTCAACACGCTATGAAACACATTTACTGCATGTTATTCCAATTTGTTGCATGCACCTAAATGCAGTGCCATGTGGTACACTTTATTTTTAATAGTACCCCAACAAACCTAGCTAGTACAGAACACCACAACTCACTGATGTAACTGAGGGTTGCAGTAAGGCAGCCCATTCCTTGTTAACCATCTGTGCATTCTTGTGTGCTTTGTGCTCTGTCTGCAAAATTGGTGCAGGTCTGTTAGTGTGTTGCCCTGCATTGGCAGCCCATTAAAAAAAAAAATTAGGCTTCCTTACTATGACATACATTACATCACTGCGTTAGAACAATGAAAATGGAGCATAAATGCTGAAATACTGGGTGAAAAAAAATTGACCAGTGTGCTCCGAAACTGCTTCCCATTGCACCGTTGGTTCCAAGAAGTCTATTACTGCAGTCCTGTACTCTAGGTGAAGGCACTGAGCCCTTGCTCTCAGCCCAGGGCATTGGAGAGAGGAAAAGAATGTCAACTGCTGAGACTGAGGAATAGGATAACTATAGATGCTTTCTCTGTTCTTTTTTTTTTTTTTTCTCTGGAGAGGTTTTTTTAAATTAGGCCCTTTGAAAGGAGATTTTTTAAACAAATATGTTCTAGAAATCTAATATATTACAAGTGGTCTACAATTCTTTTGCACATTTTAGTTCCTCAAAAGCTTAGAAATTACCAGCCCATTGTTTTTTTTTTTTTCGTTTGTTTTTTTTTTTTTTAATTTTACTTCTCTGCAAAAATCTCCATAGTATGAACTTAGTGGCTTTAAGGGAAATTAGGAAATCACTTTTAAAATGTAGGGCAAACTAAAGCACTATAAAGAAATTCTGAAGAGGATGTGGGTTGTATACAAAGATGTGCTTATCTGATCTGTCTGCCATGTTCAGGGTATGTAAAAGATATGCCACAGATTTCTAGAAACTGTATTTTTTTGAGTCATTATTTGATATACTTTATGGTATGTACTGTGCTGGAGTGATTCCACATAATTCATCAGTTTTGAATAATAGCAAATTATTCAGTTATGCATTAGATTTCATAGATATCAAATGTATATTTTATTTTAATCATTTTATAGTTTGCAAATGCTAAATTTGGTTACATTAAAAGTTAAAATAAATTATGTGGAAATATTTGAATTGATACAATTGTTGACTACAAAGGCAAAGGTAACCACCTTGTTAGCTCAGTCACTTTGCATTTTACCTCTATTAGGTCTTGGCTTCTTAAAATTTGCAAAGAAAATAAACCAGTCAGACCTAATTGTGCCTAAAACAATTAAGTCTGACTGGTTTATCTTCTTTATTATTGTCTTCCATTTCTATCTAATGCTTACTATTTTACCTTGATATGAGAAAAAGAAAAAAGACATGCTTTTATAGGCAATATATATGTTGATAAAAAACTAAACTTTATTAACTTTATTATTCCTCTAAAACTAGACAGAGTTTGACTGCGCTAGGTATCTACTAACACAGTAATGCTGTACTATAGATATATTCATAGGTTACATCACATGTCAAGAGTATGTTATATGATATCAGCAGTCTTGGACCCGACGCGTTTCGTCCAAGTAGGGCTTCCTTTAGGGGATTGGGAGACCTTAAAGGTTATAATAATGTAATCAGTTTATTCAAGGTTCATAACAGGTAAAAAGATTTGAATAAAACATACTGTAAGAGCATTACCTAAGTTGATCAAACAACATACATTGCATAAGGAATACAATCTGGTATCATATACCAAATACCTGTAGCCCCTAGCAATACCTGAGCGCATATAACTAACACATACTTTCTATCTTCTGCTGCAATACAGTAAACCGTTTTGTATAAACATTAGATAATCTTCTTACCGGCAATGCCTTCATAAGAGAGCACACACTAGGCAGCTGCTTCTTCCATGAGGCTAGGGAAAATGGCAGTTCCTATCTTCTTCTTCCCATAAGTCTCTGCTCAAAGCAGGAAATTACATCACAGAACTACAATAGATTACTAATAGTAAAAAGCCACTAGATGGCGCCCTGGACCTAAATATGAACATTTCCACCTAATTAACAACTTACAACAGTGACCAATGCAATACAATAACTCATGTCCAGAAGACCGCACACTCCTCACTTGATAACAATAGAACCAGTTCACGTGTGGGTCTGATAAACAGCTTGGACCCCTTTTGTTTGGAAATTTTAACCTGAACCTTGCGGACATTTCCATCTTCGCTTGGGAACACTTTAGTAATGAGGCCTAAAGGCCAATCATTTCTTTGGGCCTGAGAGTCTTTAACAAGAACAACATATCCAGGTTTCAGGTTGGGTTTAACTGTATGCCATTTAATCCTAGTTTGTAGCATATAGATGTATTGTTTCCTCCACCTATCCCAAAAAGTGTTAGCAAGGCTTTGCACTTGTCTCTAATGGTGTTTGTAAAGGTCCTTGGTGTCAAACTCTCCTGATGGAGCATTTACTATACCAGTCTTTTGAGTAAGTAGAGTGGCAGGTGTAAGCAATATTGGGTCTTCTGGATCATTAGAAACTGGGATCAAAGGTCTTGCATTGATGATGGCCAAGACTTCAGCCATAAACGTTGTAAGGCACTCATGAGAGAGTCTTGCATTGCCTACTTGTAGGAAGATGGAGTTCAACATTCTACGGGCTATGCTGATCATCCTTTCCCAGGCACCTCCCATGTGAAAGGTCCATTTATAAAGCTAGAGGTATCCATGGATTCAATGACCTCAATGAGGACAGCTCGCATAGACATACATGTGAAAATGACTGCCCAGCGCTTGGAACTAGCATGACCTCTAGTTTGTCGTGTGAGGACAGGCCAGGGACCAAACACATCAAGACCAACATTGGTGAATGGAGGATCTATGTTAACTCAGTCAGATGGGAGATTGGCCTTTTTTTTCATTTGTAAAATCCCACAAAGCTTGCGGGAAGTGACACATTTAAAGGTACACCTGTTAACACATCTCTGCGCTCCAACAATCCACAGCCCAGCTGTTTGTAAAGCCCCTTCAGTAAATAGTTGGCCTTGATGTTTTATCTGATTATGGTAGTGCTCTTCAAGTAAAAAAGCTACATGGTGATGACTAGGGATTATTGGAGAATGCTTCTTACTAAACTCTAATCTGACATCGTTTAGGTGTCCCCCCCCACTCTTAGCAGACCGTTTCCATCAAGGACTGGATCAAGCTTCACTAACAACACTGTCTTTAGGAATGGGTTTTTTGCTATTGATGCAGTCCATTTCCCTAGCAAATGTCTCCTGCTGAAGAGAGTGAACGATTACATTTTTTGATTGTTCTTGCTCGTTTTTGATGTAGACATCCTTATAGTGATGCCAGCCTTTGCAGTTACTCTCAATGGCAGATAAGGCATTTTTGAAGGAACGGGCTTCAAGTGGCTGAAGGCGAATCTCGTCATCTGTATCTGCATCTTCAAATGAGTCACAATTAGAAGGATTGTGTTCTGAGCTATATAAGAATGCAGGACCCAGGACGAGATTGTGTCCTCGAGACTGCTAGCAGCAACTGACCTGTTTGCTAGGTCTGCTGGATTGTGATTTGTAGGTACAAAGTGCCATTGATTTGGAAATGTGGACCTCCTAATTCTGAATACTCGGTTGTTAACGAAGACATAAAAGCGTCTAGTCTCGTTGTAAATGTAGCCTAGGACCAGTTTACTATCTGTATAAAACTCAGTATCCTGGATCTCTATGTTTATTTCTGATGTAATCAGTTTGGTTAGTTTGACAGCCAGCACAGCAGCACAAAGTTCTATGTATGCTCTGGAAGTGGGGCAAGTTTTGCTTTGCCTATGACGAACCCTATATGACATTGGCCTTTGATGTCCACAGTTTTAAGATAAGCTACAGCAGCAATTGCTTTGAAAGAAGTATCAGAGAATACACAAAGTGTTTGTATTTTTATTTCTGTGGATGGCACAGGAGCATAAGGACGTGGAACATGGAGGTTAGATAAAGCCGTTAGGGAGTTTCTACACTCTATCCAAAGATTCCTTTTTTCAGTGGGAAGTGGGTCATCCCAATCTAATGTCCCCTGAGTTAGGTCTCTAAAGCAGTGCTTTACCCTGAATTGTTAAAGGAGTCGTGAATTCTAAGGAATCATGAAGGCTATTTATGGCATAAAGGACACCTCTGCGGGTAAAGGGTTTCTCTTTACTAACTTGGAAGGTAAATGTGTCAAATATCAGATCCCGTAAAAGACCAAGACTACGCTGTGTAGGAAGAGGATCAGTCCCCAAGTCTAAACTCTGCAGATCATTTGAGTGGTCTTGAGAGGGAAACGCTTTCATCAGCTCCTTACTGTTAGAGGCTATCTTGTGGAGTATCGGGTTTGAACATGCACGCATCTCTTGAGCTCTCTAAAATAGACTTATAGCATCCTAATTTGTGGCTAGAGATTTTAAACAGTCATCTACATAAAGGTCCATTTCTACGAATTGTCTGACGTCTAACCCATATTCTGCCTCACCCTCCTAAGCAGAGTGTTTGAGATCATAAATTGCAACTGCAGGGGAAGGGCTATTACCAAATATATGCACTCTCATGCGGTACCCTGTGATACTTTGTGAGGGGTCATTATCTGTAAACCAAAGAAATCTCTGAAAGTTTCTGTGTTCCTCTTTAACAAGAAAACAATGGAACATCTGTTGAATGTCAGCCATGAAGGCAATAGAGTCTTTGCAAAAATGAAGAGGTACTCCTAAGAGTCTGTTATTTAGGTCTGGACCTGAGAGAAGGACATTGTTTAAGGAAACACCCTCCTGCTTGGCACTAGAGTCAAACTACCCTAATTTGGCCTGGTTTCTTTGGGTGGTAAACTCCGAATATAGGTAGATGCCAACATTCCTTTAAGGGTGGAGGCTACCTCCGCATGACCGTTCACGAATATTTTTTTCCATTAAAGTAAAAAAGTGGTTTCTCATCTCTGGCCTTTTCTGAAGGTTACATCTGAGAGAAACAAGACGTCTGTAGACTTGGTCTCCAAGAACAATCTGTCTTTGTGGGACATTGCTACCTGATTATCCTCCTTGGTTCTTTGGAACACTGAGCACCCTAGGTGGTGTTTGTCACTGTCATAGACAAAGTTGTCACTTAGAGGGCCTATGAAGGAACAAGGTAGGTGAGTACTATGTGGCAATTCCTTTATGAGGAAACTTTTCTGACATTGTTGGAAGATAGAAGGGCGTCTCTAATGTGTTTGTAAGCATGCTAAAGATAGAATTTGGTTTGTGCACACTTCCCAAGCAGACATCTCCTAATATGACCCATCCTAGGTCATGTCTGTGGGCTTAAGTAGCATAGTGAGGTTCATTAATCTGTTCCCTGACTTTATGAACTCGTAAGATGACTCTCCCAAGGAGTAGGATTATCTGAGCCTGGGGATCAAGTTCTGGTAAGAGATGGGCTATACTCTTCAAATGAGGATGATGTATAGCTACATCTAGTGTAGAGATTTCATGTCTGTTATCTGATTTCATTCAGTTATAGTTGATAAGGGACGGCACATCTTACCATCTATGGACTTTTTGGTAGCCACTAGCTCTTCTTCCCACTGTCTCTACAGTGCCTGCACAAGTCCTTAGGTAATAATGAGTGCTGGGTTTGGTAATGTTGAAAATGTCAAAAGAAAGATTTAGCTAGGGATGCATTACTTTGGTCATCTAGAATGGCATAAACATTGATGGCTTTGTCCCTGCTGCCTTTTGGGTAGATTCTGACTAGGCAGATTTTTGAACCGGATCTACCTCCCATGAGTCCCTTGCAAACTTCAGTACATTGTGATGTAACTGCCGGTGGCACTGTTGCCCTGTTGGGGGGTCCATGGGGGAGGCCCAGGGTGTAAAGCTGTGTTGTGATCTGTGCTGTTGCATTCTGTGCATTTTACACTGACCTTACAGTCCTTGGCAATGTGGGATGTTGACGAGCAGCACTTGTAGCAGATGCGGTTCTCCTTTGAGGTTTCCTATGGACTTTTATCTAAAGTCTCTGCATTTCAGAGGAGGATGTTGCTTTTTGTGTAGGGGGGGCACTGCTTACCAGGATCCTTGACTGTTTCCTGAGAGGAGAGGTGAGAGGAGCTGGAATACCTGCAGGAATCTGCAGTAGAAACAAAAATTTTGTGCACTGCCACTGGTACTTTGTGGGGTCTGAGACCAGGAGGGGTGACACAAGACAGTGATAAATTAAAACCAGGATCATTTCGAATTTTAGTCCGAGCAGAGAGTGGACAAAAAGTGGGAGATCTGCAAAGTCTTCCAGAAATCTAGTTGAAACTCACCCCAACCCTCTCTGAACTCTTCTGGGCTGACCCATCTGCTTGACCCGACAAAGTGAAGCACTCTACAAATACCGGAAGAAAGCAACTTTTTGAACCTCCCGTCCTCCATTCCAGGGGGGAAAGACAGGTTGCTCGAAACCGGTAAAAGAGGCGATGGGGAAGGCGAGAGGTGTTAACTGTGAAAGTTCTGTATAGCCAATTCCATGTGTATCCCAACGTGGGATGAGATTTAATTCCTGGAAGAGCCGATATTGGCAGCTATGGGAGGAGGCTTAAGGGTGTTGGGCAGAAAGTTTGTTCTTGTTCGAGTGATATCCATTGTTTAGAACCCTCATTTCGACACCAATCCAGTATGCGTGTCAGGTGGGCCAATAAATAGTAATTGAACATGTTTGGGTCTCTTAAGCAGAGATATGCAAAGTCTCTGAGCTTTTTCGCCAAATATAAAAAAAAGTTTAGAAATGAAAGCTCTAAAAAAAGACCCAGGAACTTTACTGGGCAGTGTTTGAAAGCAGTATAAAAATCGAGGGAGAATATTCATTTTAATAACAATAATGCGTCCTAGCCAGGAAAAAGTCAGTTTGTTCCATTTTTCTTAAGGTGCGTACACACTTCCAATTTTTATCGTTCCAATCGAACGACGAACGATCGATTGGGCAAAAAATCGTTCGTAAAAAAGTAACCAACGACGCCGACGAACGAGGAAAATTGTTGGAAACGAACGACCGGACCGGCGGATCGGATTGGGCGACGATCGTTGAACATCGTTCGTGTGTACGGTCGTTCGTTGATCGTCCATGGTCAGAGCATGCGTGATGAACGAACGTCCGTTCACTTTCCTGTCGTGCACATAGTTCCTCTATCGCTTAAACGATCGTATCTATTGTGTGTACAATATCTACGAACGATCGTGTCGTTACCTCTCTGTGCAGGGTCGGTGCTATACGATCGTTCATATATATCGTGCAGGAACGTTCGTCGTTCGTTTTCCGACGATAATAATTGGAAGTGTGTACGTAGCTTAAGTCACTATTCACCATAAAAAGTAATGGGAGATAATTCTATCCTATTGTGTGTGAAATTCCCCCACCTACTAGATTGTAAGCTCTTCGGGGCAGGGTCCTCTCCTCCTGTATCACTGTCTGTATTAGTCTGTCATTTGCAATCCCGATTTAATGTACAGCGATGCGTAATATGTTGGCGCTATATAAATCCTATTTAATAATAATAATAAATTCCGTTCATATATTTCAGAGTGTTTTGGGAATTTTCGTGCCTAAATATGTAATTGCATGGGGTTCCCAGCGAAAAGCGAATGGTTCTTGAAGGTGGGAGCGGACTGCGTTTTAGAGCGGTATATCCAAGGCTGCTGATTTGGAGGAATTAATTTTGAAATTTTACATGTAGTTAAATTCAGTCAGGATTGTCATGATAGTAGGCAAGGAGATGATAGGATTGGTTATGGCAAACAATAAGTCATCGGCGTAATCTGCCACTTTCTGGACCGAACACCCCATGTCTAAGCCCTAGAGGAGGAGGGGTGGATTTTACGTAGGAGTGGCTCCAGGGACAAAATAAAAATTAAAAGTTATAAAGGACAACCCTGTCTCGTGCTATTAGAAATGGACAGTGGGTTCGAAATCAGTCCATTCACTCTAACCCTGACAGTGGGTTCAGAGTAAATAGCCTTTATCCATGAGAGCATTCGGGGGCCTAGGCCTATGTGTAGATAGAAGGTTATAGTCCATGTAAAGCCAATCTACCCGATCAAAGGCCTTTTCAGCATCTGTGGATAATACCATGAGCGGAATGTGTTTGGATGTGGCATGGTATATCCAATTCAGTACTCTGGTCCTGTTGTCTCTTGCCCCCCCTACTGGGCATGAAACCAACTTGATCGAAATGGATAAGATTATGCATGACCTTAATCAGTCTGGAAGCAAGAATTTTTGTAAAGAGTTTGATTGAGGGAGATAGGACGATAACTCGCACACGAGGGATCTTTACCTTCTTTGGGTATGACCGTGATGGTAGCCCGTAGGAAGTCCAGGGAGAACTGACCACCTTCAGTAATATGGTTATATGCTGCAAGAAAGTGAGACGCTAAAAGATCCTGAAAATGTTTATAGTATGATAAAGGTAGGCCATCTGTCCCGAGAGTTTTACCAGTGGGACTGTCTCTTATGGCTGGGGTAAGTTCCTCAGCTGAAATAGGCGCCTCTAGCATCTCCCTCTTGGGCACAGAAAGAGAGGGCATTTTGCATTCTAAGAAATATTTTCGGATAGCTTGCACCCTCTCTCCTGTCGCCGAAAGGGAAGATGGTCTTGAAATGTTGTATAGTGTCGAGTAGCATTGGCGAAAGGATTCTGCTATATCTTTAGTATGGCAAATTTTATGTCCACAGTTGTTCGTGAGAAACAGGATAAACAAGCAAGTTTTTTGTACACGGAGAGCATTGGCTAGTATGCGGCCACTTTTGTTGCCGTGTTCGTAAAACATCCTCGTGCATTTAGCAAGTGCAAACTGTCCCTGTCAAGACAGAGTAGTGAAAGTTTCTCACGGAGAACTCGGAGTTCTTTGTCCACTGTATTATCTAGGGAAGATTTGTGAGAAGTTTCTAGGTTTGCAATTCGATTGAGGATGTCCCCTATCTCCCTCTGGCGTTCCCTTTTGAGTCTAGTCCCATGTTTATAAAATATACCACGTATCACCACTTTGTGAGCCTCCTAGAGTAAGAGGGGGTTGCTTTCAGAGGTATCATTGGTTTGGAATTAATGAGATCGCTCAGAATTAGACAGCTAAGACAGCTGCATCTTGGAGGAGAGATTAGTTTAGGCTCCAGTTCCAGGATTTAGGGCAGTGATAAGATAACTCTATAGAAATGGATACCAGAGCATGGTCTGATAAAGTTATTGAGCCAATAGAACAAGACTGTATCCTGTGTAAATGGTCAATCCTTGAATATGAGCTATGGGGGGTAAGAAAAGAATGTGTAATCTTTATCCTGAGGTTGTAAAATTCGCCATATATCGAGGAGCCTATGTTGAGATAGGACTTTCAAAATTGACTATTGTTACGAGGGGGAGAGTGGTTGTGACCGCTATGGGAGGTGTCCAGAGTCCAGTCTGGTGTGACATTAAAGTCCCCTCTTAAGATCAAGATGCCCTCTTGAAACTTTTCTAGTTTCTAGAGGGTCTTGTTTAGAAAAGAAGCCTGACCGGTGTTAGGAAGATATATAGATGCCAATGTAACTTTAGAGCCTTCTAGATTCCCTTTAACAAATAGGAACCTTCCTGAAAGCTCATTTAGGCCTTAAAATGCCATGTAACAGGAGGCCCACAGAAAACTAACCCCTTTGGATTTAGATGATCAGTGCAACTATGATTTACTATAGGGTATCTCTTGTTACCTAACCTCGGAATCTTGTAATTAAAAAATGGGTTTCCTGTATGAAGGCTATTTGTGTTTTTAATCTGTGTAGTTCAGCCAATATTGTGCAGCACTTTTCAGGGGTATTCAACCCTTTAACATTATGTGTAACTACTTTGGGCCCATTGTGGAGGATATTCAAAAGCTTTCAAGGCACACTGATGGTTTAGTTACTCCCAAGTGCAGGGGGTAAGGGCTTAGGAGGAGGTGAAATAGGGGAGGAGCAGGGGAATAAAACAGTGGAATAAGACAAAAAGTTGGAAAAATATATAAAAAGTCAATATAAGATAATCAATAACAGTAATCGCACATCAACTGCCCAAATTCCCTTGTAAGGGGTAGCTCAGGTGGTCGGGGCGAAGCTCCCACTAACCGGGCCAGGCCTATGATTATGTGCAAATATAGGCATTGGGTGATTAGGCTAATTCTAGCTGTATGAGGGAGAGTACAAACATAAATTAGCTTCTTTAAAACAATTTGTTTTCCTAAACTAGAATCATTGCAAACAAATTTCAAGGCAGTATCAAATATAAAGACCAATACAAAAATACCTCACTGGGTCATCGACCCAGACCTTCTGTAGAAGGCGATAGCCGGTCCTTTTACGCCAGGGGTATGCTAAAACCCCTGTAGTCTAGTCCGTGATCACGGCGGAGCCTGTGAAGAACATTGCATCTGGTCTCTGTTAGACTTCTTCTGTACTTGCTGCCATTCAGAGTTCGCCAGAGAAATCAAAGCCGTGTAGGCCAATCCGGAAGATTAACTTGGGGTACTTCAAATATTGCCAGAAAAGTAGCTAAGTCTCCCAGTTGACGATGTAACAGTGGCTTTAATGGTCGGCGGAGTGCTAAGGTGTTGCGAGAGAGGTCAGTCAGGAACAATATAGGGCGATTATTAAAGGTATACTCTTTCTGTGATCTGGTCTCATGCATGATAGGTTCTTTAAGGTGGTAAGAGTGAACTCGACAAATCACGTCTCTGGGTCTGTCTAGGTCTTGACTTTTTGGGCCAAGAGTGCAGTGAATAGGATCAATTTCTATAACATTGTCCCTTGGCTTTTGAAGAAGCGCATTAAACAGAGAGGTTGCAGCTTCATGGACGTCCTTTGGTTCAACCGATTCCGGAAGCCCTCGAATCCTTATGTTGTTAGGACGGCTCCGGTTCTCCAGGTCATCCTGCTAATATAGGAGTTGTGGAAGCAATACAGAATGGTGTGTGGTTTTGTATGTGCGTACGAAGATCTTCAGTTGTTCGTTCCACCTCCTCTATTCTAGAGCCGAGGTCAGATTTGGCAGTGCGGCTAGTTCGGAGCGGAAAGAGTTTTGGATGCATATAAGGTACGATTCAAAGTCTGCTTTGGTAGATGGTGATCTTAAATACGTGTCCCTGTCCCATATACCTGAGGAGTCTATGGAGGTTTGTCGAGGGCTTGGGGGACATGAAGGTTCCTTGTCTTCACCCAGCAGGGAAGAAAAAGTAGAAGATGAGTCGTCTTGTGTAAAGTCAGGTGGTTCCAGACCAGTAAATGGCAGTTTGAGCGGTGGTAAACCTGGTGTTAGGGCCAGTCCCACTAGGGCCAGGGTGTTTTGGAGCAACCAGAAATGTTCCCTATTACCCGTTTTTGGGAGGATTGGCTATTGGGTTTTCCTTTTCCCATGGCAGATAAAAGTCAGGTTTCTGGAGTAGTAATGGAAGATATCTCTCCGTTTTTTATATTTGCTTATACACCCATATGTAAAGCTCAGCAGTGGTGAAGCCTCACTTCCCGCGGAATTAACTGCACATAATGATGTCTTCTAGAGTCTTAAAGAAACACTCTCAGGGTATGGTCCTTATCAGAACACAATTAGTATGCAAAAGATGCAGAAATGTTATTGTGTAATATTATCCAGGATGTCAATAATGTGAATAGGCATGAAGCAGTAAAACTCGAAGAGGATTGGTAAGCACTAAGGAGAGGTGATTGGTAAGCACTAAGGAGTGGTCCTGGCAATTACAGTTGAATATTAAAATCCTCGGTTCAGGTGTGTTGTAGTGCCTACTGAAGTGAGGCCAGTAATGAGTGGAGCACAGCATAGAACGGGCACGTCACAGAGAGGAAAATACAGCATATAGCTGGTACTCGGGTTAGATGCTTCAGCCAGAGTCCAATAATTAGGAAAGCCTATAGTATAGAAAGTGTGGAAAAGAGAAAAAAAAACTGTGTGCAGCCACTTCCCAGCTTAGATATCACAGCCTTTGTATAATTGAGAGGATCTCTGACTAATAAAAGTAAATAGATATAAAGTACCTTTTATTAGGCAATATGGGTCCCAGGAGGAGTGGAAGAAGTCTCCAGAAATATAGGATCCTAATCCTTCTTTGGATGGAGTGGATGAAGTTGGATTGAGGAGCTGTTTAGGTTGAATAGTGCCATGTGTCAATATGGCCACTCGGGGATCCTGTTATGGATCAATATGGATCCCAAATAAGGAAAAAGAGAATACTGCTGAAGCTCAAAATATTAACCAGCCTATGTAAGTCTCCAGATCTGGTGGATGAGGCTGGATTGTAGTTGCAGTGGCTTGATGTGTGTGCTGCCTTTCCTAAATGTAGTAATGTTTTGTCAATGTCACCGCCACAAGGGTTAGATGAAACTTGTTCAAAGGCTGTGAAGGAGATACTGTCACTATCAAAGTTGTGCAATGTGCCAACATGGTGGCTAATTGGTGTCAATATTTTTCCTGTAGTGATTGTGTACATATGCTCATGAAGGTGTTTGCAAAAAGGCTCTTTTGTTCTTGCCGACATAATAGCTACCACATTTACATGTTAAATAGTAGGTTAGTTGAAAAAAGACATGATGGTCTTAAGTTCAACCACTAGGGAAATAAACATATCCCAGATATAAAACCCTATAAGACAAAGTTGGTCTAGAGGAAGACAAAAAAAAACCCTGGTAAAATTTGCTTCAACAGAGGAAAAAAAAAATTCCTTTCTGATTCCATGAGGCAATCGGATGTTCCCTGGATCAACAGTCACTGTATTTTTACTTTAAAGCCCTAATACACAGTTATATTCTGTGCTTCTAGAAAAACATCCAGCTTTTTCTTAAAGCAATCTATAGTAGTTGCTGAAACTACTTCCTGAGAGAATTGATTCTACATTTTCACAGACTTTACAGTGAAGAATCCCTTCCTTATCCGGAGCTTAAACTTCTTTACCTCCAGACGCCCTCTTGTTCTTTGTAAGGATCTCAAAGTGAATAATGGGGAAAAGAGTTCTCTATATGGACCGTTTATATTACAGGGTGATCATATCCCCCCTTAAAAGTCTCTTCTCAAGGGAGAATAGATTCAATTCAGCTAATCTCTCCTCATAGCTGAGCTCCTCCATTCCTTTTATTAATTTAGGTGCCCTTCTCTGACTTCCTCCAATTCTACAATGTCCTTTTTGTGAACTGGTGCCCAAAATTCGACTGCATATTCCAGATGTGGTCTGACCAATGCTTTGTACAGGGGCAGGATAATACAAGAAAGAACTTTAGTAGCTTTAGATATTGCAACTTGTCATTGCATGCAGTTATTAAATCTATGATCTACCAGAACCTCCAGATCCTTTTCCATTTCTGACTCCCCCAAGTGTATTCCCCCTAGACAGTATGAAGAATGCATGTTGTTGGCTCCCAAGTGCATATTTTACATTTATCTATATTAAATGTCATTTGCCACTTGGCTGCCCAATCAAACAGTACATCCAGATCTGCTTGTAGAATATAGACATCCTGTATGAACTTAACTCCATTACATAGTTTGGTGTCATCTGCAAACACAGAAATGGTACTTTTAATCTCAAACTCTATATCATTTATAAAGATGTTAAACAATAAAAGTCCCAACACCACTAATAACCTTAGACCATTCAGAGTATAAATTATTAATTACAAGTCTCTGGATGCAATCTTTAAGCCAGTTCTCTATCCATTTACAGGTTGAGTTTTCTAAACCTATCGACCCCAACTTGCATATTAACCGTCTGTGGGGTACAGTGTCAAATGCTTTAGCAAAGTCCAAGTACACTATATCAACTGCTATTCCACTGTCCACCTGTTTACTTACTTCCCCATAAAAAGAGTAAATTTGTTTGACAACTTCTGTCTTTCTTGAAGCCATGCTGACTATCACTTATAATAATATTTTCTAGCAGAAACTCCTCTATGTGGTTCTTTATCAAACTCTCTAAGACCTTTCCAACTATGGACATTAAACTAATGGATCTGTAGTTACCTGGTAATGACTTTGCTCCCTTTTTGAAGATAGGAACCACATTGGCCTTACGCCAATCCATTTGTTCCTTGCCAGTGACTAAAGAGTCTCTCAAATTTAGAAATAATGGCTTTGAAATAACTGAGCCCAGCTCTTTGGATGTAATCCCATTAGGTCCTGGTACTTTGTCAACCTTAATTTTTCCCAGCTGTTTCTCAATCATATCAATTCTGAACCATTGTGATTTAAGGCATTGACATTGCTATTATGAATTTGGACTTGAGCTCTGCCATTTTCCTTCGTGTACACAGAGCTAAAAAAAAGTGTTTAGTAAATCTGCCTTGTCTTTATTCCCAGTTACCAATCCAGCGACATCCTTTGAGGGGCCTACATGCTTAGATCTGATCTTTTTTCTCTTTTAGTATATTTGAACATTTTTTTGGGGTTTGCCTTCCGTTCCTTTGCAATCTGTCTTTCATGTTGAAATTTTGCACATTTTATCTCCTTTTTACATCTTATGTTATATTCTTTTAGGTTTCAAATGATGAAGGTGATGCTTTATTTTTATATTTTTGGAATGCCCTTTTCTTGTTCCTTATGGCTTTTTTAACATCAGCTGTGAGCCACATCTGATTTAAAACTTAAAATAAAAGACAGGTTTTAATTTAAGCCTCCTAAACCTATTACCCATTGGAATATATTTTTCAGTTTGCTTTTGGAGAACAGACTTGAAACATTCCCATTTCTGTTTTTTGTCACAGGGAGCCGCCCTTGAAAATGGAAAGTTTGCTCTCTTAAAATAAAATGTTTCTATCTTTCCTGTTTTTGCTTCCTGTTTACAGCTTACATTAAATGAAATCATAATATGGTCACTGCTACCCAAATTCTCTTTTGTTTCCACATTTGTTACAAGCTCTGCATTGTTGGAAAGAACTAGGTCCAGCAGAGTATCATTTCTAGTTGGGGCTTCTATAAACTGTACTATAACATTTTCTTGTAATAAATTCACAAATTTCCTCCCTTTTGCTGTTCCTGTAGAGTCAATATTCCAGTCAGGGTAGTTGAAATCTCCCATGATTAAAACACCACTTTTTGCTGCTTTTTCTATATGTGCCAGTAGTATATTTTCTATTTCTTCCTTAGCACTGGGGGCCTATAGCAGACTCCAAACATTTTATGTTATTCAACTCCACCCATGCCTCAACCTCATCGCTTGTTCCATCTGCAGTTTCTTTTTTCACATTCACTTTTAGATCACTTCTCACAGATAGACACCACCACCCTTTCGTTTGACTCTGTCTTTACAAAAGTGTGCAAGAACAAATCCAGTATTCAGCAATACCAACTGAGTCATAATTTTCCACACTCATTAAGGCTTCCAACTCCCCTATCTTGTTTGCTAGACTTCTAGCATTGGTGTACAGGCTCTTTAAACCTTTGCTGCTTTCACCATCATTGTTTGCCAAATCCTTTTGTTTTTTGAGTACTAATAGTATCGCACAATCCAATGTTTGTTTGTAACATGGGAAGCTCCTTACAATTATCCATAATCCTCCCCCTAACTTTCCCCAATCCAGTCTGAACCCTTCCTAACCTTTCTGCCACCCTATTTGACTGTCCCACCCCCCTCTGTCCTAGTTTAAATATCTCTCCACCATTCCCCTAAATCTTTCACCTAGCACAGCAGACCCCCTTTGATTTAGGTGCAAACCATCTCTGGCATACAGGTTGTACCCCAATGAAAAGTCAGCCCAGTGCTCCATGAACCCAAACCTTTCCCTTCTACACGGAGTTAAGCCATGCATTTAGCTGCCTAAGCTCCCTCTGCCTTTCTTGTGTTGCGCATGGCACAGGCAATATTCCAGAAAATATAACCACGGAGGTCCTTTTCTTCTACTTAAAACTTAGTTCCTTAAACTGATTTTTAAGAATCCTCCATCTTCCATCTATATTGTCATTGGTTCCAACATGGACCAAGACAAGCTGGGTCCTGTCCAGCCCCTCCTAGTAGTTTGTCAACTCGGTCCACCACATGCTGAACCCTGGCACCAGGGAGACAGCCAACCATTCAGTTGAAGGGATCTGGGCGACAAACTATTCTATCCGTCCTCCTGATCATAGAATCCCCTATGACTACCAATTGTTTTTTTCTTTCCTGCGTTTCCCTCCCAACCACTACTAGATGTGCTGCTCTCCCGGCTGTTAGGGGTAACAGTAACATCCAGAGTTGCCACCCTGGGTCTGCCTCCTGCACATCTTCACATACCTTTGCAAACATGTTGGGGTGCTCAAACACAGGGATGGTCTTCCTTTTCTGGGGGCCCCTACCACTCCCACTAGTTACAATAACCCAACTCCCACATGCTCATCCTGATTAACCTCTCCACCGTCCACATCTAAGCCAATACCTGCCTGCTCAGTGAGCAGGAGACCCCTCTCAAGGTGATCCAGTGATTTCAGTGTTGCAATGTGCTTCTCCAGCTCTCCAATGCGAGATACCAGAAAGGCGACTTGCTCACATTTGTCACATCGATATTCCCCCCAGGAGCTGTTGCTCCATTTTTGCACACATATGAAAGACTGTGCACTGAACCAAACTTTCCACCTTGCGACCACCCATTTTCCTAGTTACAATTTTTGTTTACAAGAAGTTATAAAAGTTTACTTACAGTTTGTGGTTACTATAAGGATTTAACTCCTTTTGTTTTCAAACTCCTGTTTTTTCCAACACCATTTGATTAAAAATACACTTGTTTCACAAGCCAAACAGTGAGCAAACATTTACATGTGATGAGGTAGATAATTCCGGTTGATGAGCGATCCACGTGTTTTATTTTGTATTGGGTTTTATTGGGAAGTAGGGTGATTTGCTTTTCGTTGGTTATCCAACGACATTGTGGACATTTTCTACATTTGTGCCTGGTGAGGGTTTCAAAATTGGTGTTGCCTTGATTGAAAAATGGCTAGAAACCAGAGAGTCTTTTAATGAGGGAGACTTTCTAAAGGTAATGCTTGTGTTTTTTTTTTTTTTTATAAAAATTTTGCAGTATTTGGATCCGCTAACAGTATGTGTCCGTGTTTGGATCATAGATTAGATAGTCGCAAATGTTGTTTGTTGAATGTAGTCATCACTCAACTTTCTCATCTGGTATGGATATTTTTTTTGGACATATTATTTCCTGATGTTTGGAGATTTTTGCCTTGTTGTAGGCTTTTTTTCAAAAGCTTATGGCTTTATCTTCTGGCTAAAAGTCTATCCCGAAGTCGCAGTCGTCTGTGCAGTTCCTCCTGAGCCTTAAATATTAACTTAGTGGAATGCTATTTTTTAGGGGTGTAGGGTGCGCAATAGGCGCATGGAGAATTGTGTTACCGGCTGTTTCTTTCCTAAATAAGGTCGTACTGACCTGGCCTGGTGGTGTTATTCTTATGTATGTGTCCAAAAAGGATACTTTTTTTTTATTGTATTGCATGGTAAATTTAAGGTTATAGGTGTTATTTTGAATTCCTGAAAATAACTCTTTAAATAAGGGCTCACAGTGTTCTCCCTAGAATTTTTTTTCAGCCGGGTGGGGGGAAACTGTAGCCGTGTGGTAAAAAAAAAGTGGGCAGGGCTAGAAACAGCTAATTTGGAGCTCCTAGTTATTTATGCCATACGAATTCAGAAACCCCTGCTATTGTGTCAGTGTTCTACCTGCCCCCTATACTTTGTTCCAACTTTCTAATGCCTGGCTTGTTAAAATGTACAATTTTTTTGCATTTTTTTTTGTATTATACCTCAACAGTCCAGTGCTGTGTATTTTAATCCAACTCCCTAGAGTTCCATGTTTTAATAGTGTAATACCTTGTAGTAGTGTAATATTGTAATCAACGTGGCTTAACAAATTGGGCTTAGTTCACATTGGCAGTAAAAAATGCCCCTCCTGAGTGACTACTCCGTGCACCTGGGATTGGTAACCGTGATAACTGCTGGGCACCTGGGATTGGTAACAGGCGGTAAGTGCTGGGCTTTTCAGGGCTAGCAGTTTTTCAAGCAGCATTGGTTCCTGGCGAGAGGAATGTGAGAGGTAAATGCAGCAAATGCAACCTTACTGCCAGTGTAAATTCAGCCTAACTTCAGATGTCACCTCCTAGTGCTATACCTAGGTAACACAAAGAGCATCATGCATGTGATCGCAGATGGGGGTAGGACAGACAACAGATCGATTTATCTACTCGCAGTGTGATAGCTGTGTGTGTAAAGTCTGCTTGTCCTGTTCTGCAGCCTAACAACTCATTGTGTTCAAACCTTTATATCTCTTAAATTGTTGGTTGTAATTACCTAAAATTTTTAGGGTATACAGGGGACTACTGATAACCAACATTTCTTTTTTTTAATTTCAAGAATTTTAAAATATGGGGATCATGAGTTTAAAAACTTGTGAAATAGGAAGATTTGGGTTGCTGTTTTGTAAGAAAGTGCACCTAGGAGTCCAAAATGGAATATGCAAATTAAAGCCACTTACATAGTAAGAAGCATTGGGGTGCCCCCCTAAATATTTTACCCACCTTTCACCAAACTATAACTGTTATACTATGCTGCCCTTTCTGCTTCTGTTCTTTGAATCCCAATTTATCTGGAATGGGGAAGTGCAGGAAACTAAAAATGTAGGTGCAAGTGGGGACAGATGTATAAACCCCTAAAATTTAATTAGCATGGCATCATTAGAACATAAAAACCTCTGCCCATCAAATTGTCCGCTTCCCTACCTTAAATCCCAATTTCTTTAGAACAAAGAGGTGCGGGTAAACAGAATCATAGGTGCAAGTGGGGGACAGTTGTGGCTAACACCCCCCAAAATTTCATCTCCATAGCATCATTACATAAAGATTGCCCATCAAAACACGCTGCCCTGTTACCCATGACTGTAGCCTACCAGTACCTAAACCCCAATTTCGATTTGATGGGCAAAGATTTTTTTGTTCTAATGATGCCATTGTGATAAAAGTTTAGGGGGGTGTTATCCACAGATGTTCCCCACACTTTTTAAGTTTTCTACCCATTGCAGAGAAATTGGGGTTCCAGTGTTAGAAATGGGCAATAATGTGTAACAGGGCAGTGCGTTTGCCAAAGTAATGAAATTTTAGTGTGGGGAGGGGGGTTATCGAAAATTGACGCCACAACGCCCCTCCGCACCTACATTTTAGGCTCTGTACACCCCACCATTCTAGGGAAATTGGGGTTGAAAGAAGAGAAGCAGATGGAGTAACATAGTATGACAGGTATAGATTTGTGAGAGATAAGTATAAATTTAGGGGCCCTTCCACAATGCACATTTCTACGTAAGTGGCCCTGGGGGTCCCCAATTTGCATTTTTGATTTAGGGCTCCCAGGCGCACTTTCTTCTAATACTGCAACCCCAATTGGGGTTTAGAATTTTCCAATTCTGATCCCCATATCATGAAATTTGTAAAAGCTGGGGTGCAGAAATTGTGACTATTGCTAACTTTAAGTGTTCCCTGTGCACCCTGAAAATTACAAGTCATTATGGCATACAGTTTAGGGGATATGAAGGTTTATACACAGAGAGATGTAAGGCTGAGGAATGTGACATGCTGCATTTATACTCGCTGCTCTGATGACGTCATTACACATGCCCACTGGGCGGAGGCATTGTGTGTACGATGTTTCTTTTTTCTTTTTTTTTTTTTTCAAAACATTCGGCACAGCTATGAAAGGGGGAGGGACAGCCTGTGTCCTGATCTCATAGCTGTGCTGTCCTCTCCTCACTCTGCCCAGCTCTAATCGGCTATATCAGATCTTATCAGCGGCGAACAGAGAGAGCAGAGCAGCCTCTCCGGTGTCCGTTCAGAGCTGCTGAAAATGTGCCGGGCGGAATACGGGCTCAGGAGAACTATGGGTTCAGAACCTGTCCATATAATGATACAATTCATTTAGCTTTCCAACTGCTTATATATTGTTTTACGAGGTAAATTTGGATTTTGAAACAGATTCTCGTCCCAGTCACCTAAATAAAGGTTGGCATAGAAGGGGGCACATCGTGTGCCCATGGCCACACCCTGTATTTAGAGATAGAATTGGTTGTTGAATATGAATATATTTTTTGTGAAAATATATTCAAGTACAAATATCATAAATTTGTTAAAGGCTGTATTGGAAGGGAATTGACGATATAGGTGTTTTTGTATGACAATTAGACCGGTTGTATGTGGGATGCTGCAATAAAGTGCTTTCACGTCTATGGTGACTAGAAGCAAATTGGGGGGAAGTGTTAAATTTAAAGTGAATGAATCTAAGTAGTTCAATCGTATCTTTTAAATTCGATGGTAAGTTTGTTACTAATGTTCTTAAATAAAAGTCCACTAGTTCATTCACATTAAAAGAAATTGAACCAATCCCTGACATTATGGGATGTCCAAGAAGGGTTTTGAAGGTTTTTATGAACTTTTGGAAGGGAATAAGATGTTGGGGTGATGGGGTGTTTTGTGTAGAGATAATGTTTAATTTAATGTTTAAATCAATAATTCCCAGAGTGTGGGCATTGTTTAAAATGTCATAGTATTGAGCATAAAAGGTATCAATGACCTTCACTGTGATTCCCTTGTACCAGTCGGGGTTATGTAGGATTTTGTAGCGCATTTGTCTGAGTGTTTTGTTGTAATATTTCCGTTATTTCTAAGATTACCTAAAGCTTTTTGGAGAGTAGGGAAAATGTTTTCAGATATTTTGTTTGTGTTTGGGGCTCTCTCTTTAATTTCTTTTGTGACAATGTTAGTAAAGGTTTGAATATGGGGAAAATTTGAAATTGTAGGGTAGAAAGTTTATTTGTGGTGTCTTATGGGAATGTTGGATATTGAATGTCTCTGGTGGGTAGGATTGCTTCTTGGTTGTCTAATCTATTTTCTTTTAATAATTCATACAGAATTTTAAGATATTTAAAATCCTGAGTAATAAATTTACTATTTTACCTTTTTGGATTAATATGTCTATACAAGTTCAAAGTCACATAAATCAAACTGGGCTTTGTGAGGCTTGATTTGAACATTCAAAGGTCATTTTGACAACGTCTCCATGCCTAAATGTATTGTGTTACCATGTAATTTGCTAATTAGACATTTACCTAAACAAAGCAGATGGATGGTTTACCTGATAAAGTGGTTGGTGAATCTGAGTTGACTAAACTCTTGCCCTTCTCCCTTCATTGTCCTTTTATGCAGCATGTTAGGGTAAAGAGAAGGGGAATATTATAGAGTGTCACTTGACAGCTCAAAGTCAGCTGTAGCTACTGACATCACATACAAGATGTCAGCAACCAGCAGCAGTCTCAGGATGCCTTGATGTTTAAATATGAGAGGCTTTGTCAGGTAAATCACATGCATGAAATATTTTAATTGCACATTTAGTCTTATGGGAAGATTATTGTGAAAATGTTTTTAATGCAGGGTATTTTTAATTTTAAGTTGTGTTGTTCCTTCACAGTAACCTGTAATTTTTGCTTATACTATGCAAAATAATTTACTTTTTAAAATATTTATTTATTTACTGTTTAAAATATTTACTTTCAGGAAGCTCGAGACCAAGTTTTCCCCCTGGAAAACACAATAGAGAAACTTCAGCAGGAGAAGAAAGAAATACTACAAAGGAAAGACTCCAGCTACACAGCAAGACAAGAAATGGTGAATCTGACATTCATATTGTTATATCCTAATTGTACTTGCAGGTTAAATATGCTTAAGCAGTGGGAGACATTCATATAGGAAGTTAACACAATGAGATGCAAATCATTCTGACTTTTATTTAGCAAAATTAGTGAAAATATTTCACTGTACTTACCAGTTGGATGCCCAAGATTGCACGTGCAAGAGTCTGAGACACAATTTGTGCTGTTACATCCTTACAGTTTTTATTCTTTATAAAACAGCCTCAACTTTTTACCTACGAGCAAGCATTGAGCATCAGAGAAGGACCTTTGCACTTTGTGTGAAAGCAGTTGTCTCTCTGTAGTGATGCAAACAATATTATCCCAATGAAAAAATCATTTGCACTATTTGTCCTATTTAGGATTTGGCTATCCAAGACTGGGGAAGATAGACTATCGCTGGCAAACCTGGGTGAGCCAGGAAACCTTGAATGCATTTTTTTTATTTAGTTGGCAAATGCTTTTAATCCTGGACCAAAACCATTCCTGGTTTGCTAGATAACCCAGGTACACCAGTGATAGTGGATTACTCTTGTAATCTTTGTGGGTCAAAGTTGCTGTTGTGGCTTCTCTTTCTAATTTCTTTTCTTTCTGTCTTTTATAAATTGTTTTATCTTGCTTTTCTCTGCAGCTAAATGATATTAAAGAAAAAGTTAAAAAGACCAGCTTGTATGTGAAAGATATAGAGAAGTATATCACTGACGGAAGGGAAGAATTCAAAGAGGTACTTCAGTGTTTTTTAATTACATAAAATAAATGTAAAAGTTGTTTGGCTACTTTTCCATCTCATTTATTTACAGCAAAAAGAAACTGAGCTTCAAGAAATATTAATGCGTCTTAATGACTGTGAAAATCATAAAGAAGTGATTAACAAAGACATGATGGCTATTAGACAGGATATTGATACCCAAAAAGTAAGTACTTTATTCCTAGTTAATTAGAAATGTAGCTGCCATTGCATTATTTTAACAGGATTTGGCTGAACCCTAATTTATATATATATAGCCTCGGCTGGCTATTCATTGGCTGTGTCAGCCCATGCTGGCTGCAGATTTTCCTTTCTCTGTGAGTCATCAGTTATCAGAATACCAGGCTGTGGGGAGGGGAGGCAGGTGATGTGTCTTGAAGCTGATGTGTCCTGATCCAGAATTGAAAGTGTGAAAGTACAGAGGGAGAGGAAATTGAGGGAGGGGGTAGGCAGACATGGAGGGGGATTTTGTTTTTCTCTGTCGTAGTTATAGGAAGTACAGTATAAACTAAGCTGAAGAACAGGCTACCTTAGCTGCAGTTGTATTTCTGATAGATTTTCGTCCACTTAAGGTAAGTGACTGTTGAATGTAAAAGCTGCAGAGTTTGTCTTGGTCATTAAAAAGTTACATTAGCCTGCAGAAAGTGCTCACCCCCCTAAGATCACCCACAACCTCATCTGTGTTTAGCAAAAGATATCCTCTGCAAGTCATGCAAACGGCCCTTCCCCCCTTCAAGCCTCCGTTGTGCACAGGAGCGAGCAGGGAAGCTTGTTCGTATCTAGGAGGCGTTTGTATGTCGGATGTCCTTAACCCGGGGACTACCTGTATTTAGTCTATGCCCAGGCAATATATATATTTTACATAGTCTTGCACAGAGCAGGGAACGGTTAAAAGCCCTATAAGGTGGTATGAAGGTGGTAATTCTGACTGGTGGTGATGGCACTTAGCCCAGATGCTTTATGAGGGGATTGGACAAATTTCTGGATGAAATGGCCATCATGGGTTACTAGAGCGGAGAGCTCAGGCTGTGATCCCGCCCCTGGATCAGGTTGGAGCTCACTGCTGGTGTTGGGTTATGAATTAGTTTTGTCAGAGAGCGATTGCTGTACATTGCATGAATGACATCCACACTTATTGACATCTGTTCTGTGCGTCCAGTACACTAAAGGTTACAACGTCATTGCATAGCAGAAGGTTGCGTTCACCTGACATCACATGACCTTTGTAATGCTCGGAGTGCTGGGATAGGTTGGTGTGCAGGGTTCAACTATATGGCCTGTGTGTGTGTCCTATATGAGAGGACAGGACAGAAATAGCACTCATGGTACTGGGAATGTCAGGGGGAACCAACCTCACCTACCTAGGAAAATGAGAGCTTGTATGAATGCACTCAGATGCCTTCTTTAGATCAAGCCAAAAGCTAGTGGTCAGTAGAGCATTGCCATCTTGCGCTGGTGGTTAACAAATTCGAAAGGTACTTCAGCTGCGAATCACTGCTGTAGATTGTTGATTCAGTGAATATTGAAATGCACAAATAAAGAAAATAGAAAGCTGGTGTTTTTTAGGCAAATTCTAAAATTAATAGGTGAATTATATTAAACATCAAATAAAACACGTTTGAAATAGGTAATGTATGAGGTACATAAAGTTACTAGGTTTGTTCCCGATAAGTTGCAGTGGGGTATTGGACCTACATGCTAGACAATGGTATCCCTGACTCAATCAGAATATGTGATTATAAAGCGGTAATGTATCCTGACGTGTTTCGTCTGGCGGCTTCCTCAGGAGGTCTGTGAGCTGCGTTAAGTGATTGTAGATAGTTGATAAAATGTTCATACAGGGATTATCATGTCAGTAAGTAGGTAGAATTGTATTCCTTAGGCACTTGCTTTGTATTGTGGCAAGATAATGCAGAGATTCAGCAAGCGGTGAAATGCTTGAAAATGTTTATACAGGGATTATCATGTCAGTAAGTAGGTAAAAGTAGGTGTTTCTTAGGCACTTTCTCAAGGAAAATATGAAAGTTTGTACACAGTGAGCTGTAAGGCTGCTGAATATGACATGCAGCGTTCACACACACAGCTATTAAGCTCCCGATGATGTCATTACACATGCCCACTCGGGTGGATACATTTTTACACATGAGCCATCAGATGGGGGAGGGGCAGTCTGTGTCCCGATCTCATCCTAGCTGCGTTATGCTGTTTCCCCCTCCTCTGAATGGATGACAGCTGAGAATGGAGCAGTCTCTCAGTTGTCAGTTCAGAGGATTAGAGCTGCTAATAAGAGCCGGGTGGGGAAGGAACGCCAACTGGGCCCACCGCCCACTAGAAAGGGGCTGGGGAGAACTATGTTAACTAATAGTGTTAACTATTTTTGGGTATAGGGTTAGATTTTTATTGGGTGCTACATTTTTTGATTACAGCAAAAACAGATAGTGGCAGATCATTCCATGAGGCCCTGGACAGAGTCATTTAAAGTGATTGAACGTAATGGAAAAGTGTTATGCATTCTGTGTAATGAAAGTGTTTGCCACATCAAAAGTCAGACGGCACTTGACACCAATCACAAAAGTGTTGCCAAACTTGGTGAAACTGAAAAAAAACAGTTTCTTGAAGGGAAAATGAGGAAATCTCATTCCCAGTATCTCAGTTTTTACAAGTATTTTTCTAGAACAAATCATCTGACATCTGCCAGTTTTCAAATTTCACTGTGCATAGCAAAACTTTGTAAGCCCCTCTCTGATGGGGATATTATCATTTTTCATGATTTCCCAAACAAGGATAAAATTATTCAACACATCTCTGAGATGCCACTTAGCAGAATGTGATGTGATGTTAGTCAGCAACTCACCACTGATTTACAAAAGGCAGCCTGTTACTCTATGTGCTTGGATGAAAGCACAGATATAAAATATCATGCAAGGCTAGCAGTAGTTGTGCATTATGCTGTTGCTGACATCATGAGAGAGGAGCTGATGAAACTGGTGTCCTTGCTTGAAAGAACACAAGGCATAGATATCTACAATGCTGTTATGGAGGCTTCATAAGACCAGAAAGTGGTGTCACTTATCAGTGATGGGGCACCTTCTATGGTGGGGGCAACTTCAGGTTTCATACAATTCTTTATTGAAGAAAAAAAAAATCAAGTCATTGAGTTTCATTGTATTATACACCGAGGACCTCTTTGTGCCAGGGAAAACATCATAGCTCTTGCTAGAGGAAAAGGCAGGCTTTTAGAAGGCATAGACATAGGGTAAGTACATTTTATTTTATAATCAAAGTAGCCCTATTGATAACATAGACCTACTATGCTAAAATATATTCAAAGAAGCATGAACTAGAAAAACCTAATAAAGTTTCTACTACTAATACAGTGTTTCCAAGGTTACACGGGTGTCAAACTGTAGGAATAACTTGTCTCAAGTACCCGATGCGTTTCGCCCTTAGGCTTCCTCAGGGGATGTTAGAGACCAAAATATATTATTATTATAATATATTATAGGTCAACATATTATTTTCATTAGATATAATTTTATGTGGGCTCTGTGGTATTTTTGATGCAGATGTCAAATCTGTGTTCAGTTTTTTTCTAGCATGTCTAGTTTTTCCAATGCAGCTAATTATATATTGTGTGAAATTCGGTATTAATAGCCTTAACACATTACAACATTTAACGACCATTTTCTTTTTTAAGGTTAGGGACCGCACTAACTGCGATTGATTTCATTTGCCATCATGCCTAGAAATTGCCTTATTGTTCCAAGACCGTTTCTGTTACATGTGTGGTTCATTCACGATGAAAGCACAACATTGTCAAATTACCACAGAACAAATTATATTTCGGATGTCCACATAGTGACCAGGATAAATCTTGCGCTCCACATGTCATGCTTACCAGTTGTTCCAACGGACTGCGTGACTGGCTAAATTGGCGCAAAACGCTGAAAGTGGTGAAATGCATCGGGGAAGGAGATTGAGGACTATAGAACCAAGTACCTCCCTTAGTATCAACTGCATTTTTATAGATGTAGCAACATATTTTTATGTTTTGATTGTATAATTGATGAAATTCCATTATTAGGGATTTTTATATTGAATTGGAGTACAATGAAGTATTATCTTTTTAACTTCATTTTAAGTGCCGCCTTAAAAGCCAAAATAAAACAAAATACAGTAAGTAGTAAATTGAAAAATGAATAAAATGGTATTTTTGTGAGTATACATCTAGGGTACTCAAAAATTACATTTCAGTTTATGTAGTGTAATACATAGATTACATGAATTCAACAATAGGCAACAATCAAAAATAGCTGTGGTGATGCATAAGTAATCAAAAACGATAGGCATACAAATAAACTTTTTACTTGCGTAGAGAACAGGTAGTAACTGAAATAGGAAGTAGGAGGGGGATATCTTTATTTTGGTATCCCTATGATGACAAACAAGGATCTCTAAAAATTGGGGAAAAGAATCACTATTAAGTATATTGTATCACAGTGAGGAATATATTATTTAGTATTCATGAATCGGAATAATTACATTGAAACTATAAGGCTGTTACATAGTTACATACTAGGTTAGGTTGAAAAAGACATAAGTTCATCAAGTTCAACCACTAGGGAAAAAACACATCCCAGATATAAAACCCTATAAACATAGTTGGTCCAGAGGAAGGCAAAAAACCCTTGGTACAATTTGCTTCAACGGGAAAAAAATTCATTCTCGAGTCCATGAGGCATTGTGATGTTCCCTGGATCAACAGTCACGGTTATCTTTACTTTAAATCCTTAATACCCAGTTATAATCTGTGCTTCTAGAAAATCATCCAGCTTTTTCTTAAAGCAAACTATAGTAGTTGCTAAAACTACTTCCTGAGAGAGCTGATTCCACATTTTCACAGACCTTACAGTGAAGAATCCCTTCCTTATCCAGGGCCTAAACTTCTTTTCCTCCAGACGCAAAGAGTGCCCTCTTGTTCTTTGTAATGATCTCAAAGTGAATAATGGGGAAGAGGGTTTTCTATATGGACCGTTTATATATTTATACAGGGTGATCATATGCCCCCTTAAACGTCTCTTCTCAAGGGAGAATAGATTCAGTTCAGCTAATCTCTCCTCAAAGTTGAACTTCCTCCAATACTTTTATTGGTTTAGTTGCCCTTCCCTGCACTCTCTCCAAGTTCCACAATGTCTTTTTTGTGATCTGGTACCCAAAACTGGACTGCATATTCCAGATGTGGTCTGACTAATGCTTTGTACAGGGGCAGGATTATGTCTCGATCTCTGCAGTCTATTCCTCTTTTAATACAAGAAAGTACCTTGCTAGCTTTAGATATTGCAGCTTGGCATTGCATGCTGGTATTTGGTTTATGATCTACCAGAAGCCCCAGATCCTTTTTTCATTTCTGACTCCCCCAAGTGTATTTCCCCTAGACAGTATGAAGCATGCATGTTGTTGGCTCCCAAGTGCATAACTTTACATTTATCTATACTAAATGTCATTTGCCACTTGGCTGCCCAATCAAACGGTACATCCAGGTCTGCTTGTAGATTATAAACGTCCTGTATGGACTTAATTCCATTACATAGTTTGGTGTCATCTGCAAACACGGAAATGGTACTTTTAATACCAAACTCTACTCAGAACCCTGGGGTCCACCACTAATAACCTTAGACCATTCAGAGTATGAATCATTAATTACAACTCTCTGGATGCGGTCTTTAAGACAGTTTTCTATCCATTTACAGAATGCCTTTTCTAAACCTATGGACCCTAGCTTCCATATTAACCGTCTGTGGGGTACAGTGTCAAATGCTTTAGCAAAGTCCAAGTACACTATATCAACTGCTACTCCACTGTCTACCTGTTTACTTACTTCCTCATAAAAGAAAGTACATTTGTCTGACAACTTCGGTCTTTCTTGAAGCCATGCTGACTATCACTTATAATATTATTTTCTAGCAAAAACTCCTCTATGTGGTTCTTTATCAAACTCTATAGGACCTTTCCAACTATGGACAATAAACTAACCAGTCTGTAGTTACCTGGTAATGACTTTGCTCCCTTTTTGAAGATAGGAACCACATTGGTCTTATGCCAATCCATTGGTACCTTGCCAGTGACTAAAGATTCTCTAAAAATTAGAAATAATGGCTTTGAAAAAACTGAGCTCAGCTATTTTAGGACACGTGGATGTAATCCATCAGGTCCTGGTGCTTTGTCAACCTTAATTTTTCCCAGCTGTTTCTCAAACATATCCGTTCTGAGCCATTGTGACTCATTTAAGGCAGTGACATTGCTATTATGAATTTGGACTTGAGCTCTGCCATTTTCCTTTGTGTTTACAGAGCTAAAAAAGGGTTTAGAAAATCAGCCATTTCTTTATCCCCAGTTACCAACCCAGCAACATCCTGTAAGGGGCCTACATGCTCAGATCTTATCTTTTTTGCTATTAATATGTTTTAAAAAAATTTGGGGGTTTGCCTTACTTATCTTTGCAATCAGTCTTTCATTTTGAAGTTTTGCACATTTTATCTCCTTATCTTTTGTTATATTCTTTATAGTTTTCAAATGATGAAGGTGATCCTTCATTTTTGTATTTTTGGAATGCCCTTTTCTTGTTCCTTATGTTTTTTTTTTAACATCAGCTGTGAGCCACATAGGTTCTTTCACATTCACTTTTAGATCACTTCTCTATCTTTATGAAAGAGAGTATACCCGGGAATATTGCAGCCCATGCGTAGAACAAAGCCAGGATTCAGCTATACCAACTGAGTCATAATCCTCTTCACTCATTAAGGCTTCCAACTCCCCTACTTTGTTTGCTAGACTTCTATTATTGGTGAACAGGCTCTTTAAACCATTGCTGCTTTTACCATCATTGTTTGTCAAATCCTTTTGTTTTTCAGTACATCTAGCACCGCACAATCCAATGTTTGTTTGTAACATGGGTAGCTTCCTGCAATTATCCATAATTCCCCCCCCCCCCCCAACTATCCCAAATCCACACTCCACTAGTGACTGACCCCTGACTAACCTTTCTGCCACCTTTTTTTAACTGTCCCACCACCTATGTCCTAGTTTAAATATCCCTCCACCATTCCCCTAAATCCTTCCCCTAGCACAGCAGAAACCCCCTTTGATTTAGGTGCAAACCATCTCTGGCATACAGGTTGTACCCCATTAAAAAGTCAGCCCAGTGTTCTTAAGAACCCAAACCCTTGCCTATTACACCAGGACTTAAGCCATGCGTTTATCTGTCTAAGCTCCCTCTGCCTTTCCTGTGTTGCGCATGGCACAGGCAATATTCCAGAGAATATAACCTTGGATGTCCTTTTCTTCAACTTGAAACCTAGTTCCTTAAACTGATTTTTAAGAATCCTCCATCTTCCATCTATATTGTCATTAGTTCCAACATGGACCAAGACAGCTGGGTCCTGTCCAGCCCCTCCCAGTATTTTGTCCACTCAGTCCACCACATGCCGAACCCTGACACCAGGGAGATAGCAAACCATTCGGTTGAAGGGTTCTGGACGACAAACTATTCTATCCGTCCTCCTGATCATAGAATCCCCTATGACTACCAATTGTCTTTTCCTTCCTGTGTTTCCCTCCCCACCACTACTAGATGTGCTGCTCTCCCGGCTGTTACGGGTAGCAGTAACATCTAGAGTTGCCACCACTGAGTCTGCCACCTGCACATCTTAACATAACTTTGCAAATATGTTGAGGTGCTCAAACACAGGTCTGGCCTTCCTTCTCTAGGAGCCCCCACCACTCCCACTAGTTACAATAACCCAACTCCCTGCACCAAACTTTCCACCTTGCTACCACTCATTTTCCCAGGTACAATTTTTGTTTACAAGGAGTTAAAAAAAAGTTTGCCTACAGTTGGTGGTTACTATAAGGATTTAACTTGTTTCACCAGCCAAGCAGTGAGCTAGTATAATAGCTAGTATAATACTACTAACTTGCAGTTGCTAAATGGTTTAAAGGACATCAGCGCTTAATAACCCATAATAACATTTATCATGAAGGGAGAAGAATGCTGTACTGTCTGCCAATTTGGACAATTTGGGTATCTGTTGTTGAATCAAAATAATAAATTAAAACTGTGATGATAAATAGATCTCTATCTCTGTCTCTATCTCTCCCAATTAATTTTATGTTAAGGAAATTAATAGACACTTACTTTGAAACAATTGTATAGAGTGTATGTTTATAAAGGATCCAAAGAAATCTAATCTGATTGTAGGAAGGGTATACTGTAGTATCTAAAAAAAAGATGAATTATGTATTGTGTATGTGAATATATATTATTAAAGTACGAGGGGGTGCTGAGAAGTTCCTGGCTTTGCCCCCTTCCAGATGAAATTGAAAAATGAGTGTGGTGGCACATGACAGCCTAATATCTTAGTATGCAACTGTGAAAATATCAGGTCTTTGCAATTCTTAAAACTGTTTTTTTTTTTTTTTTTTTTTTTTTGTTAGTGAGAAGCTGTGATGGCAGAGGCACAAGCAAGTTTCACGTCGTTGGACTTTTGGGACGTCATAAAAGTTTTTGTTTCTCCAGGGAAAGTTAGCAAAGGACATTCACACTGAGATGTCACAAACACTGGGGGAGAAGTGTCCTTCCTACAGCACTGTCAAAACCTGGATATCTTGTTTCAAGACTGGGCATTTCACCGTTAAAGATCAGCCCCGCAGTGGGCGCCCCCCAACCTCAACTGACCCGGCAACCTGCCATGCTGTCCATGAGCTGATTATTGAGGACCGTCGAATACCCGCAAAAAAGGTAGCCCAGATACTTGACATCCCAGGGGAGCGTTTTGGCTTTATTATCACCACTATCCTAGACATGCGCAAGCTTTTAGCGAAGTGGGTGCCAAAGTGTTTGAACAGTGATCAGAAGAAGGAACAAGTTGAAGCATCCAAAGCCGTTTTGGCCCATTTTAAAGCTGCACAGGACTTTTTGGCTAGGTTAGTGACTGAGGATGAATCCAGGCTCCACATCTATGATCCTGATACCAAGGAACAGTCAAAGGAATGGTGCCACAGCAGGTCTCCGTCGAACCCAAAAATCGGCCAAAAAGTTATGGCGTCCGTTTTCTGGGACAAAGACGGTATTATGTTGGTGGACTACCTACCTCAGGGCTCTAGTATCACCGAACAGTAAAATAACCTCCTGGACCAGCTGAAAGAGGCAATTAAGATGAAATGCCATGGAAAGTTGACCAAAGGGATCCTGTTTTTGCAGGACAATGCAGCTGCGCACACAGCCAATGTTGTGGCTGCCAAATTGAACACCCTGGGTTTCCAATTGGTCAACCATCCCCCCTACCCACCTGACCTGGCCCTTTCGGACTATTATTTGTTCCCGAATTTGAAGAAACACCTGAAGGGGCAACGTTTTGAGGATTTTTCTGGCGCCAAAGATGCTGAAAGCTGGTTTGCGGCCCAACCAAAGGACTTTTATTTGAACGGTCTAGAAAAGCTGTACCTACGCTGTACTAAGTGCATCAGTCTCGGGGGAATATGTTGAATAAATGTGTTATTTCATAACTTTGGCTCTCTTCTTTCTGGGCAAAGCCAGGAACTTCTCAGCACCCCCTCGTATATGTAATAATATTCATGTATATTATAGTCTGATAATTAAACAGAAATTAATGTTAATTTTAAGTATACTTAGCATGCCTTGTGTGCAAGCTTGTGAGAAATATGAATATGAAGAGCATATGTGAGTACTCTTGTTTGAAAGGGATCTGTGTAAGTATATAAGGATATCTGCAGTCCACTAAGGATTAGAAAATAAAATCATATTTCAAAGCTATTTAGAGTGTGTTGTCCAAAACTATTCATAATGGATATAAAAAGATTAACACTTACATAAGTGGTTGATATGTGGTAGATAGTGTACATGGATCAATTCACGGTCAGCTGGTGATAAAGATAGTGCTTTATTATAGTTTATCCTATATTTGCTGTTTTTTTTAAAGGTAAAATAGGATTGGAGACTTACATATCTCATTGGTGTCTAGTGGGAGTGTAAGGTAGCATATATTCTATATTGGATCAAAGATGTAATAAAACTAACTCTAGCTAAACAAATATAAAGATGTGTAAGAACAAAGTATGTAGTTTGCCACTTACTAGAATCATTGGTGTAATAGTAGGAAGAGCGAGACGTCAGCAGCCAGCCTCAAAAGGACTGGTGCTGCCGGCATCTTGCTCCTAGCAAAATTGCCGAATGCAGATCACGCATGCACAGGATTACGCACCACGCATGATCTTGTGGGATTTCCGATTATGTCAAAATAGGCTGAGGGCCTCCGGGTGAAACGCGTCGGGTACTTGAGAAAAGTTTTTCCTACAGTTTGATACCCGTGTAACTTTGGAAACACGATAGTAGTAGAAACTTTATTAGGTTTTTCTAGTTCATGCTTCTTTGAATATATTTTAGCACAGTAGGTCTATGTTATCAATTGGGCTACTTTGATTATAAAATAAAATATAATAATACCTAAGTATATGCCTACTAAAAGCCTGCCTTTCCTCTACACTTCTTTCAATTTAGTTACTTAAAACCAGACTAGGCAAAAATATTTTCATAAGAAACACAGGAGCTCTCTCATCCTATCTCCCATAGTTTTTTTTCAACATATTAGGCAGCATGGTGTCAGTAAAGCTAGGTGCACACTTGCAATAATTATCGTTAGAAAACGAACGACTAATGATTATGAATGATTATTTTGAACGAGCGTATTGTGCACAACTCTGTGTATGCTGTAACAATACGACCGATATAATCCACCAATAGTGTACACACGCTAGATACGATAGTTTGAACGATGCAGGAAATGACATGTACAGGAGAAAGTGTACTGCAAAAACATCCACGATCACTGAACGACTGTACACACAGGAGATAGTGAACTATCGTCGCTCAGTCAGATCCCCCGGGATGGTCGTTCATTTCCAGCGACAATCCTTGTTCGTCGGGGTCGTTGGTCAGTCATTGTGCACCATTTTTGTTAACGAATATCAGACGATCGGTTGTTAGTCATTCGTTTCCAACGATAATTATTGCAAGTGTGTACGCAGCTTTACTGTACAAAAACCTCACTGTGAGTTAATCATAAAAACAAAGCAAAAAAAAAATCTTTATGGAGCCTACAGGTTTGATTTAGCATAGACTATGCAGTGTTCCCAATGCATTTTCTGTATGAAGATGCAAGCTATTTTAAGGATTTTGAGCTTTATTTAATTTTTTACACTGCTACTATTCTGAACACAATTGTATGTCAAATAACACTGGAAAAATTTTGAACAAATTTTTTGTTGACTTCAATTTGAAAGCCTATGCAAAAAGAAACAACTGCAGAGTTTGTCTTAGTCATTAAAGAGTTACAAGAGGCTGCAGAAAGCGCTCACCCCCTAATATCACCCACAACCTCAGCTGTGTTTAGCAAAAGATTTCTTCTGCAAGTCATGCAAGCTGCCCCCTCCAAGCCTCTGTTCTGCACACAGCAGCAGGGAAACCCTGTTTTTATCTAGGAGGCGTCTGTATGTCAGATGTCTTTTACCCGGGGACTACCTGTATAAAGTTGTTTGTATCATTGCAATCTTTGATATTGTGTTTTTCTTTTAGGGAAAAAAAGATGTTAATTTATGAGTTTTTTTTTCTAAACTAAAACCTCAGTTGTCAAAAATAAGTTGTAGTGTTGGCACTTTGTGATAAATACGTAGGTTTTAGGTTGCAGTTTGGGCACTCAGTCTCTAAAAGGTTTGCCATCACTCATCTATATATATTGCTTTATTTCATTTATCTATTTAATTCTGCTTTAAATTAACTCTAAACTTAACCAATCTTTTAAACTGTAGACACCAGAGGATGTCAGCTATTACTTTATAAGCCAGAAAATACTTTTGTGCACCATTTTGTTCCATTTGTTCTAGAATGTCCCTTCATAGTGAAGTCCTGTCGGCCACTGTTTTCCAATTCAACTACTGCAGTAACTATTATGGGGCACTAGTATTGGAAAAGGGGTGGGAACTGATTGATCTAAGCCATGAAGTTATGAAATACCTGGCCCAGTATGAGCTAAAAGAAGACTGGCAAAAGCTTTTCTGACTAGATGAGACAATACCAGTTTCTGCTCCCAGGCAGGACTTTTTGTAAATGGCATACAGGTTCACATGCTGATTTTTTTTTTTTCCTGCTTTATCTGTAGATACAGGAACGATGTCTCCAAGACAACCTAACCCTTAGGAAGCGAGTGGAGGAGCTAGAGAAAGTTAAACAGGAGAGAGAGCAGCTATTAAATGAAATGGGGCAGATGAAAGCTGCACAACTAAGGAAGTAAGAATCTTTAGTCGTGGATTAATTACCATAAAACCTAATGATGCATCCGTATTTACTTTTACATACTTGTAAATTTTTTAGTTTACTGTAACATTTTGTACTCAAATGAAACCAAAGTTAGACACCAGAATTGAATTACTTGCTGTGAACTATAAAACATGATAAAATGTAGAAAGACTTTATATGCATGTTGTTATATTTCCTCTGCAGTACAAGACTTATGAACTGTAGTAAACTTTTTCCCCTATTCCCATATCCTCCTGTTACCTGATCCCCCACCCAATCCATGCAAGAATCAGCATGCATAAAATGGTAACGCCTCATGCTTTTGAGATATGTGTAATGCAGCCATCATATACTGTACAGTGTTCTCCCCAGAATTTTTTTTCAGCCGGGTGGGGGGAAACTGTAGCCAGGTGGTAAAAAAAAGTGGATGGGGCTAGACACTGCAAATTTAGAGCTCCTAGTTATTTATGTCATAGGTATCCAGTAACCTCTGCTATTGTGTCAGTGTTCTACCTACCCTCTATATTTTGTTTCAACTTTCCAATGCCTGGATTGTTGAAATGTACAATTTATTATGCCCCAACAGTCCAGTGCTGTCTATTTAAATCCACCTCCCTAGAGTTCCATGTTTTAAATAGTGTAGTCCCTTGTAGTAGTGTAATATTGTGATCAATGTGGCTTAACAAATTAGGCTTAGTTCACATTAGCAGAAAATGCCCCTCCTGAGTGACTATTTGGCACCTGGGTTTGGTAACTGGTGATAACTGCTGGGCACCTGGGATTGGTAACAGGCGGTAAGTGCTGGGCACCTGGGATTGGTAACAGGCGGTAAGTGCTGGGCTTTTCAGGCCTAGCAGTTTTTCAAGCAGCATTGGTTCCTGGCGAGAGGAATGTGAGAGGTAATTGCAGCAAATGCAACCTTACTGCCAGTGTGAATTTAGCCTAACTTCAGATGTCACCTCCTAGCGCTATACCTAGGTAACACAAAGAGCAATCATGCATGTGATAGCAGATGGGGACAGGACAGCCAGTGCCCTCCTCTCATCACTGCCAAAAAACTGCCGGTGAAATTTATCCACCCGCAGTGTGATAGCTGTGTGTGTAAAGTCTGCTTGTCATATTCTGCAGCCTAACAACTCATTGTGTTCATTGCTACTAAGAACCAACATTTCTTTTTTTAATTTCAAGATTTTTAAAATATGGGGATCAGGAGTTTAAAAACTTTGGGTTTGCTGTTTTATAAGAAAGTGCACCTGGGAGCCCAAAATTGACAAAGTCAAATTAGGGACCCCCGGGGCCACTTACATAGCAAGATGTATTGGGTTGGGGCCCTCAAAATATTTTACCTACCTTTCACCAAACTATAATTGTAATACTATGCTGCCCCTTCTGCTTCTGTTCTTTGATTCCCAATTTATCTGGAATGGGGAGGTACAAGTGGGGAACAGATGTATAAACCCATAAAATTTCATTAGCATGACATCATTAGAACATAAAAACCTCTGCCCATCAAACTGTCTGCTTCCCTACCTTGAACCCTAATTTCTCTAGAACAGAGAGGTGCAGATAAACAAAATCATAGGTGCAAGTGGGGGACACTTGTGGCTAACACTCCCCAAACTTTCATTACCATGGCATCATTACATTAACTTTGCCCATCAGGATACGCTGTCCTGTTACACATGACTTACCCTACCAGTACCTGAACCCCAATTTCTTTTTGATGGGCAGAGTTTTTTATGTTCTAATGATGCCATTATGATAACATTTTAGGGGGTGTTATCCACAGGTGTTCCCCACACATTTTCAGTTTCCTACACCTTCCCATTCCAGAGAAATTGGTGATCAAGTGTTAGAAGTAGGCAGTAATGTGTAACACCAGTGTGTTTGCCATAGTAATAAAATTTTAGTGTGGGGGGTTAGCCAAAGGTGTCCCCCCACTGCACCTATATTTTTGGCTTTGTACACCCCACAATTTTGGGGAAAATGGGGTTCAGAGAAGAGAAGCAGACAGGGTAACAAAGTATTCCAGTTATAGATTTGTGAGTATAAATTTACTGGCCCTTCCACAATGCTCCTTTCCATGTAAGTGGCCCCGGGGTCCCCAATCTGAATTTTTAATTTGAGACTTGCTTTTATTACAGCAACCCCAATGTTGTATTTTCACAAGATTTTACAATGCTGATACTCATATCAATAAATTTGTAAAAGCTGGGGTGCTGAAATTGTGAAAGTTGATAACTATAAGTGTTCCCTGTGCACCCTGAAATTTTCAAATATGGCATACAGTTTAGGGGATATGAAGGTTTACACCCAGAGAGCTGTAAGGCTGAGGAATGTGACATGCAGAATTTACACACAGACTGCTCTGTTGATGTCACACGTACACACGCCCACTGGGCGGATACATTGTTTACACTGTGTGTTTTTTTTTTTTTCTTCAAAAGACTCGGCACAACTATGAGATGGGGGAGGGACAGCCCTCATCTCCTCATAGCTGCGCTGTGCTCTTCGCCCTCCGCCCTCACTCACTCAGCTATCAGCAGGGAGCAGAGCAGCCTGTCTGGTGTCCGTTCAGAGCTGTTGAAAATGTGCCGGGCGGAATAATCACCAAAGGTGGGCGGTCCGCCCCTAAAAACTGGATGTGGAGAATTATGCTGTATACTATATTGCTTTGCTTACTTCCCCTGCTTAAACAATGCATTTAAATTGAGGTCCAAGTTTCCCATACCTGTTTTTGCTTTTCAGTGAACATCAGCACTTGGAAAACAAAATTGAAACATTGAAAACAAACCACAGCCTTGCTCTTGGCCGTCAGAAAGGATTTGAGGATGAAATCATGCGCTTCAAAAAAGAGCTGCGAGAACCCCAGTACAAAGATGCTGCAGAGAAACACAGGGAGATGATGATTGTTATGAGAACCACAGAGCTGGCAAACAAAGACCTGGACATTTATTATAAGACACTCGACCAGTATGTATTTTTCTTTTACCCTTATAAAAAAGATGAAGTTCCTTTGTTAGATTTTTTTTCTTTTTGGCCTTTGTATAAATGAAAATAATGTAATATGCATCTCTTTTCCACATTAAACTCCATACATGGGCTGATCTATGTACCTAAAGTTTTTTTTTTTCTTCATACATAACAATGTCCCAGCCATCTAGCTAAATGGTGCATAAAGTTTACCCACAGTTTCACAGTTTATTTCCTCAGTCACTAGAATTATTCATATATCATGTACCTTAACATATAAATGTCATACATTTTTTACATGTCATGTTGTCACCCACATACTTAACATAATTATTTAGGGTTTTTTTTTATTTAGGTTTTGATTCAGTAATTTCAAGAATATGACAATGCATTTTTTTTAATGGGGGTGGTACATATAGTGTGGAGGTTGGGGGGAGGAGTTATTGGCTAATAATATGAATTCACAATACATACCTATTTAAAATATATTAAAGACAATTAGGCTAGCAAAATCACCAGCTACATACCTGTTCTGCTTTAATGACTGTGTGCTGACAACACAGTTTCAGCAAAATAGCCAGAGATCTAAGATTATCAACAACATTCAGGAGCTCCATAATTCCTCAGCATAGGTTATATTGCAAAATGATGCAGTGAAGATGATTGTGTTTCATTCATTCTTACATGGGTGAGTTCAGCTCCCACTGTACTACTTAGGCTGCATAAATACAGTTCTGTTCAGGATATTAGCAGTGTGTTTAAAAAAAAAAAAAAAAAAAACATTGAGTAAAGCTAAAAATTGAAATAATAGTTTTTATTTCCATGCACGCAAATGCATTGGGAAAACTGCACATTCTATTCCCAATCAAAACGTGAAGAAAAATTGTCCATATTTATGTATTCCTTTACAGAAAGTGAAGAAAGGCAATATTAGGCTGTCTAAAAAAAAATAGCAGTGTGAAATTCAAACAGTGAGGTCATTATTTTCCGTGAAACAGCAGGTGACAATTGCTAGCGTTATTTAAGGAATGAGGGCAGCAAATGTTGTACATGCTGGTTATAGTGCTTTTTACGCTGGGAAAATGGGTCCTTTCAGACATTTTTTAGAACAGCCAGTAGTTTGTTCCAGCCTAATGCCCCCTGGCCGATCCGGCCTAATAATCGCCAGCAACCCGTGGTGGAGCCGGAACAAACTACTGGAGCTCTGGAGACGAATGCGGCTCTTGAGCCTCCCTGTTGTGTCTGCCTTTCTTTTTACCACGGCCAGCGTTAACATTTACGCCACCGGGGAATTGGGGAACATTCCCTTTGCTCTGTATGCATTGCAGGGGAGAGGGATTTTCCTTCAGGGGGCGTTCCTGGTGGGGGCGAACCATTAGGGCAGAATTTGAGAGAGAGTCCGGCCTAGTGGATTTCTGACCTCTGGTTTAAAAGAACAGCGTACTTTTACTAATTTACTAAAAAATTGATTGGAGAAGGGAAAATCTATTAAGAAAAACAGAAAATGATAGACCGCTCAGTTGGCAAATGGCAATCAAAACCTCAACGATGCGAAAGAAAACTGAAAACTACCATTAGAATGGATACAAGAATAGCCAAAACTGCAAAGATTCAGCCAATGATCAGATTGTGGAGGATCAAAGAAGGTCTAAAGTTACGCGTGAGTACAGTTACGATTAGTAGATGCCTATGTGAAGCCAAGCTATCCTAGAAAAAGCCCCAATGTTGAAAAAAATGGATGTGCTAAAGAGGTTACAGCTTGCAAAAGTTCTTTTTGGATCTAGGGGCCTCTCAAATGTTGAATTCAGCAGACAAGGTAGCATGGTGTTGCAAGCATCATGATATGTGGATTTTTCTCATACTGTTGTGATAGGTCAATTTATTACTTAATATGGATCAGGGACCGCTGACTGCTCTGCTCCCTGTTTGGCTGAGGAAATGGAAATCCTGATGATGCTTGAGCTGTCATCAGGGTTTCCTATTTTTCAGCCAATCACAGTGCACTAGAGATGAATGGGAACAGGTCTTCCTGTTCATGTCTAGTGCTGAATGGCCGAGAAACGTAAAATCTCAGCCAATCACAGAGCACTAGGGGTGAATGGAGAGCCTCATTTAACCCCTGGTGACCTGCGATCCCTCACTGTCGGGAGGATTTCCAGGGCTGTGCTCTCATTGCAGCCCTGGAAATCCCATGCCTTTTGGTATACCTATGGTTTGGCGAGAGCCACAAGATCGTTTCAGTGACTGTTACTTTTGTATAGTGAAAACTTCAGGATATAACAAGAAAAAATAAATGTAACATAGAGTATCATAGTCTACCATCCAGTATCATCCAGTAACATGGAGTATCCTAGTCTACCACCCAGTGGCTCATTCAGATAAAATCCCAGTGCTGGTTTTTGTTACACTACCCTCTCTTGAAGAACATGATTATGATGATAAACTAGGTGACAACAATGATGAAGAGTTCGAAATTGAAGAGGACTTGTTCGTAAGGGATTTGATCAGCATGAGTTGAGTGATTTGGCACGTGATTTGGGACTATCGAAGAAGGCTTCAGAACTCCTAGCATCAAGCCTGCGTGAGAAAAAATTACTTGAAAAGAGAAAGACGGTATCGTATTTTCAAACCATAGAAATTGCATTTCTGCACTACTTTAGAACTGACTCTGGCTTTGTGTATTGCCATAACATACATGGTTTAATGGAGAAATTGGGAATTCCAATCTATAACTCAACTGAATGGCGACTATTCATCAATAGCTCAAAGCGTAGCTTAAAGTGTGTCCTCCTTCACAATGGCAATATATTTGGGTCAGTCCCAATTGGCCATTCAGTTTTTGTTTTTGTGAAGAATTTGCAGAAATAAAGAAAGTCACTGAGTTGTTGCAATATCACAACACAATTGGGTCATCTGTGTTGCCGTTCTTGGTCAGCAACGTGGATAGACCTAGTATCCCTGTTATCTGTGCTTGTGGGACAGCAGAGCTCATGAGAGGCATTGAGTGGAAAGGAATTGGTCTCCAAGATCTGCCCTAAAACTTGGTGATCCAAAAATTCTACATGAGCCACTTGTTGATAGAAAGAATAATATATTTCCGCCTGTGCACATGAAACTGGGTCTGATGAAGTAGTTTGTTAAAGCTTTGCCAACTGAAGGAGACTGTTTCAAGGACCTAATTTTGGCATTTCCTAGTTTGTCATTTGAAAATATAAAGGCCAGTGTGTTTAATGGTCCACGGATTCGGCAGCTCATCAAAGATGAACATTTCATCAGGACAAAGTCGAAAAGAATGCTTGGTTATCATTCAATACCATTGTCAAGGACTTTCTTGGAAACACACAAGCAAATAATTACACAGATATTGTCTAGATACTCTTGGAGAGCTACAAAATGCTTGGTTGCAATATGAGCATCAAGGTGCATAGCCATCTTTCTAACTTCCCGTAAAATTTTGATGCAGTCAGTGATGAGCAAGGTGAACGATTCCACCAAGATTTGAAGGTCATGGAAGGACGGTATTCAGGGTAGATGGGATGTACATATGATGGCTGACTATTGTTGGAGCATCTGGCGGGATTGTCCTAACACTGAATACTCCAGGAAAAGCTATAAGCGTAAATTTTTACCTTAACTGCTTACCTGATTATTTTTCAAATTTGTTACTGTAAAAAAAAATGTCAGAGTAACAATAAGTACTTTGTACGAACAAGCAAAAAATACCAAAAAACTGGGGTCATTTCTGGATACACCACCCAATCCTTCATTCATCTGTCACTGGAAAAGATCATGAAAGATTGTTTCCAGTGACAAAATGTCATCTAGACGTGTGTAAATAGCCTTACATTTTAAATCCTCTTGCTGTGCCCTTGATTACAGATAAGTATTGTAATTTTAAAAGCCCTCTATTAAAAACTGAACATTAGACTATGTTGTAGTACTACAGTTTCAAGTTGAGTTTGCAGGGACCTTAGGATTATAGAGCGCAGGGAGTTTTAACACAACACTTTTTATTAAGATAAGAATCATTTGTGCAGTGAAATTTACGAATGCTTCAGCTTGCATCATTATCATTGCAAGTGACATTAAATTGTATAGAAATTTGTACTGATATCTTTTATGATCTTGAGCTGATATTTTGAAATACATACTTCTGAAGCATTACATTACTTAACTATTTGGGGTAAATTTAGTAACCTCAAGGGCATTGCAACCAGACATGCTTCTATTCCACACAGTTTAATGCATTTGTCACCTAGTGTTTCTTTGTGTTGTCCTGGTAAAGCCACATGGTGGGGATGGGGAGATTAATTTTAAAAAAAAGCAGCAGAATCCCCCCCAGGATTTATATAGCGCCAACATATTATGCTGTACTTTAAATAGAGGTTGAAAATAACAGACAGTGGCACTAAAGGAGGAGAGAACCCTGCCCCGAAAATCTTCCAAATCTAGGAGGTCCTTCCACAAGCATAACTTTAGCAAAAATAGCAAAAATTTTGCAAATAAAAAGCAGTCTTCGAAAGTGGTATTACTGCAGAAAGTTAGGCAAGGTCTAGCACTGTAACAGGACCCATCACATGTATGAGCAATAAGCAGTCTTGGAAAATGCCTTTGCCTATTTTCTTTATCAATTGCTTTGTTTAATTAGTTGCATGATCAGCGTCTACTTAAGCTGTTTTAAATTTGTTTTGTTAGAGCCATAATGAAATTTCATAGCATGAAGATGGAAGAGATCAATAAGATCATTCGAGATCTTTGGCGCAGCACCTACCGAGGACAAGGTAGTTCTGTTGGTTATCAGTTAAAAAAAATGTGTGTATGTATGTGTATATATATATATATATATATATATATATATATATATATATATAAGTGTGTGTGCATTAAGAAAAGGTTTACAAAATCTCATGTCATGGCCTGAGTAGAAAAGCCTGTCCCTGGACAGCATTCTATGAAGGACCCAAGTTCTCTGTGGTCTCCCTGCTGAGGTTTAACATAGTCCTCTTCCTCAGGAACATATCCTAAAAATTACAAAATATTATTTTTCAATGTGTAAAATATCTAATACACAGTTGTGACTTATCAATATTAGCACATACAGGTTACTCGCTTCTGTTTCCACATTTCATTCCTCGATTGGACAGATCAAGGGATCAATTCTTTTGGATTGGAACATATGAATTAGTTGATATAGATAATTGGCTAGGATAAAAAAGCTTTAATAGTTTTAATAAGGTCCTTAGCAACAATTATCCATAATAGTTTCCTGATTTTTTAGCTATATGTGCACCACTGTCCAAACTATTTATATTTGATTGTTGATGTCTACAATCAATTTGAATTACTTTCCTCATTATTTGTGTTTCTTCATCTTCTGTGTTTCCCTCCTCCCAAAATTGCATAAGGTTTTTCAGAGTTCTAAAATCCTCACTCCTAAATCCTTCAAATATCCTCATCTCTGAGATATTATCTGAATCTTCTTTGTCATATAGTACCTTATAAAAACATTTACATGCAAAAAGATTTAGATCTTTAATAATTTCAAAATTTTTTAACTCATCTCTGGGACAAAAACTTAGTTCTAATACTTCTATGTGTTTAAGTGACGGTATATCTGACAAATTTTTCACACGAACATCTAAGACTGTTTGTATTAGGACTGCCCTCCTATCTAAAGGACACTGGATGTATTGAGAACGGTTGAAGATATAAATTTATCAGATGATGCAATACTTGTACTATAGATGTGGAAACTCTGTAATCAAGTATCCCACATGAATTGGGTATATCAGTTGTAATTCAGTTTCTGTCTGAAACAAGTAGAGATCGACAATGTGAGAATAATTTTGTAATCGTTTTATTGCGATTCATACTCATAACACCTTTTTTTTTTTTTTTATGGGAAAACCTACCTCCAGGTACAGGGAGTGTCGATGGGGGATACGATGTACCCCCACCTATGCCAAGCTGTATCTGGGGGGATGGGAGAAATAATTATTCTCAGGTGATTCAATCATTATGTACCTGAGTCATGTAATATTGTGGCGAAGGTACATAGATGATAATTTGTTGTTATGCCAAGGCTCGCAACAGCTATTGGAGGAATTTTTTCAAAAACTTGAGGTGAACTATGATTTAAAATTCACCATGCAATGGAGCACCACGGATATTTCCTTTTTGGATTTAAAAATAGGCATCAACTCTCATAACACCTAAATGCTAATCTGTGTGGAAAACCTACAGAAGGGAATACTATACTCCAGGCTCCAGAGGAGTATCCCTTATTCACAATACTGAAGATTAAAAAAAGATTGTTCAAACCAAAGTGATTTTGAATTAGCAGCAAAAGATCTACAGGAAAGGCTACTGGAAAAGGGTTTTAGTGAAGCCTCCCTTAAATAAGCCTATAGAAAGGCAAACATACACAAGCATGCAGATTTAGTATTTAAAGACAAAGTACCTGCTAAGAAAATAAAACGAGAATTATTACGAGATACTCAATGCAACACCTACAAGTCAAAAAAAAATATGTAAGAAACACCTGCCTATTTTATTGGCCGATCCCAAGGCGAGCAAGCACATTGGGAGCGGTCCAGACTTTGTATATAAAAAATCTTTTTCTTTAAAAGAAAAATTAGAACACAGTCTTTTAATTGAAAACTACCCTAATAAGGGTGAAAACTTTAGAGCCTGTGGCAATTTCGCACAATGCCGGTGGATACACTCCCCTAAAGATTCATTTTCATCCCTACTGAGTTAAATCACAAGATAAGAGGTACATGTAAGACTATAGGTGTTATTTATTTTGCCTTTTTTAGATATTATTTCGGCAAAACAAAAAGACGGTTAAAAAAGTGCATATATGAACACATTTATACAATTAAAAGTGGTAGAATTATAACCCCTTTAAGCCATCATATAGGGGTTCACCACAATTTTGATGAAAATTCATTTGGATTCCTAGTACTTGAGCATGTACCCCCAAATTCATAGGGGGGGGGGGGAACATTGATCGAATCCTTTTTCAAAAAGAAGATCAATGGATATTTGAGGTAAAGGCTACAGATCCCCCAGGTCTAAATGAGGTTAATAAGCTACAAACCCCTCCTTTAATAGCATTTAAAATCAATGTTGATAAATACTTAATATTTGTTTTCGTATTTTCATGTATTATAAAAAAAACATTCAAAATAGTAACAGTATGAACCAATTGTAAATCAACCATTGTTGTAAGCCACTCTGTTACCAAGAATGTAAATAGGAATATATATATATATATATATATATATATATATATATATATATATATATGCAGATTGGATTATCATGGTCCCAGGTAATAAATAGGAAGCAGCTGTTAGGATTGGCAGTAGTGGTGCAAGCGCCATCCTAACTCACACCGACTGGCGGTTGATACCTGTACAGGGAAAGGCTGTCTGTGTGTCTGTGTCTAGTAGCCAGAGACACATCGTGCTCCCAGCTCAGACTTATGTCTCTGCAAAACCACATCTGGACTTGTTTACCCATGCAGTTGCTTGGTGCTGAAAACTGAGCTCCCAGATATGGGAGTGGCCGGAGGCAAACACTAGGGAGGCTAAGACATTATCAATTTATGAGAACTTGATTATTTTAATATATAATGTATAATATATAAAATAAATACTGTGTAATAATATTATTGGCAACAGCATATTACAGCGATGATTTGAATACAGTGATATAGGTGATGGGTAGATCATGCATGTTATAGTTACTATTCCAATAGCTTGGACAGTGGTGCACATATAGCTATACAATTCTGCAAACTATTATAGATAATTGTTGCTAAGGAACCTATTAAAATAAAAAAGCTTTTTTTGTCCTAGTCAATGATCTATATCAACTTATTCATATGTTCCAATAAAGAACTGACCCCTTGATTAGGGATGAGCGAGATTTTTAAATTCGATCTTGCGGAGAATCGGGCCTTTCTCGCTTACCGAACATGTTAGCGAGATTGGCCTTTGGATTGGTCATGAGGTCACGTTCTTGCCGAACGAATGAGGGAAAAAGCAGGGGGCAGTAACAGCCAGAAATTTCAGCGGAATTCGCGTCTGGGAGCGAATCATTTGCTTCCAGGATGCACAGCAAGGCCCAGCAGCCAATCAGGAGAGATGAGAGCACAGGCATATATATACAGGGAAGGAGGGAGGGGTTAGTCACTCCATGTTGTGTTCTGTGTATAGGATAGACACAGGGAGAGACGTGTAGTGTGACATGGACAGTGTAGGAGCCTTCTTAGTTCATTGTTTGCTGCATAGTTCAGTGTTTTATAAGGTATTTACTTTTACATGAGCTACTAGCTAGTCAGTTTTGTTAAATTGTCAGCAGTCAGCATATTTAGTGCAAGTTATGTTGTGTGTATTACATTTTTAGGTGCTGTTCACTGACTCCACACGCACTGAAGGTACAACTAAAGCTAAATAAAATCAGTTGCATTTCCTATTTATCAAAGAAGACTAGTTTCTGTCCTACTTTAAAAGAAATACAGATATTTTAGTGTTTGATACCTGTTCCCTATTTACCAAAGAAACCGTTTAGTACAGGTGCATTTCTGCCCGAATAAGTAAAAGCTGAGAGGTAGACCCAGGGGAAGGCGTGGCGTTGGGCGACCTGCCGCATCTTGCCAGGGGGGCATACTCCCTGGGAGTCCACCACTGTAGGACAGCAGCAGCAGCAAACTGTTAGAGGCAGCAGCACAAGTTTTCAAACAGGTCTGAGATGTATGAGGAGCACCAGTACCCTGGTAGATGTATTGAGAGGGCAGAATACAATCATACAGCCACGTCATGTGGAGAGGATTGTTGACTGGGTCTTGGGGGGCCTCAAGTGCAGCAGGCTCTCCTGCAGCAGGAACCAGCACAGCCATAACAGGACCAAACACAGATGTTAGTGTGGCTAATGTGCCAGCACAGCTGTGACAGGAGTAAACACAGATGTTATTGTGGCTAAAGTACTTGTACCTCCCGATGACTCTCCCATGTTGTTTGACGAATAGCCTGAGGATCTGTCAGTGTGAAGTTCAGAGCAGGAGGCAGACTTTGAGACCCTTTTAGAGTGTGGTCAGGACTTGCTGGGCGAGGGTTCTGGATCATTCGCTGCATTTGCACAGGTTGGCTTAGATGAAAATGAGGATGATGATGCCACCTGGGAATGACCAGTGCGTGTAAGGGCTAGCAGCAGTTCCGAAACAGACGTAAAGGAAAGGCAAGAGCAGCAACAGACTGGAGATGGAAGGGGCCGCAAATCTTCCTTATGTGAGTCCCAAAGCAGAGACAGACAAATGGGCACAAGCAGTGGAACAGTCAGAGACGATGTGACCGTGGGGGAGATGGAGCTGGGGCAAACACAGGGCTCCTAGCAGAGGCAGGCAAAGAAAAAGAGCAGCAGAGTGGTTGCATGCACTTCTCCAGTGTGCTCCGCTTCTCCACCGCTACAAAGACAAAATGTCACAGTTTATACCCAGCCCGGCGCAAGAGAAAGAAAAGGTGGCCCACCTGAGCAGACTACTATGCGACCGGCTGTGTGAGGAGTTGCGTGCACCACATTCCACACACGGAGCTCAGGCGGACACTGCCTCCACTGTATCCTCCTGTAGCGGCAGCAATAGTGGGAGCAGGCCGCACACATCCAAAAGTGTAGGCCAAGGCAGGGGAGATTTTCTGGATGCCTGGTGAAACCTGATGTGGCCACCTCAAACAAGTGAAGTGCAGGGGCATAACCATCTAGAATGGATAAAGCGCATGGTGCACGATTACGTTGGCTCTTTTCTGGCTGGTGGTGGTGTTGACGACAGCAGTTAGAAAGAGGATGCCTGTCCTGACAGTAGTGACGCCATTTATTTTTGGGTCAACAGGCTTGAAATCTGCCCGCAGTTGACACAGTATGCAGTCAAGCCTCTTTCGTGCCCGGCATCCAGTGTTCTGTCTGAAAAAACCTTCAGTGCCGCTGGTGGAGTGGTCACAGACAACCAATCACGACTGTCGCCAAAAATTGTCAATCCCCTTACCTTTTTGAAAATGAACGAAAGGTGGCTTACTAACAACAATCATACCCCCACTGCAGATGTCACTGACTGACACAAGGACTCACTGGCCAACCAAGATGCCTCTGTGAACCCACACTGCTCCTGTGCTGAGTCTGAGGCTATCACCAACACCCTGTCAGCTGAGCCTGCCTCGATTTATTTTTTCCGCTAGTTATCGCAACGTAAAGGGGTGGCATTCATCGCCATTGTCATGCTTGTGCCAGCTAGCAATATACTTTAAATTTCTGCTGCTTCCGGGAGGCCAACAAACTGCAGATGGAAACCCCCAGTACTACCACACTGATAGGTACCATTCCCTTTGTCTAATTTTTCAGCTAAGTATTGTAAGATTGAGGGTTGGCATTCATGTCATCCACGTCATGATGCAAACTAGCAATATGGTCTACCTTCCTAGCGCTTCCGCCACCAAAGACCACAGCAACAGCATCTTGGTCTGGCCATCCAACGTTTAACCACAAGTTTCAGATTTTTGTATTACACACTTGTGGGTGGCATTGACGATGGACTACACCCAACTCTAGATGCCAGTTACCTATGCAGTCCACGCTCTGTCTCAGGGCCCACCGCCTCCTCCTGCTGCTGCTATTGCTGCTGCCTATTAGTACTCCATTCACCTAAGATGTATTACAGACTTCTGGGTGGCATTGAAGATGCAATACACCCAGCTCTCCATGACACCTACCAATGCTATCTCCCTGGCAATAGCTGACTAGAGGCCACACACTGCTACTGCTCTTGCTGACCCACACTCCGTCTCTGGTCCTCTATCCTTTTGCCTAATGTCACCATGCTATTTTCCACAACTTTGAGTGGCATTCCTAACACGTCATCCAGGTCATTATGCCAGCTAGCAATGCGGTCTCCTGCTGTTTTGACGGCAGGAACTGCTGCTAGTGGGTTGAGTTCACATTTGGTGATTCTAACATGTATAGGGGCTTTGCTAATAATGTTTAAAGTCGGCCCTTGACTTTAACGGAACCCATCAGAAATTCAAGTAAATTTTCGCGATACTGTCAAACAGGTGAGTAACCTGCATGTGCTAATATTGTAAGTCACAACTGTGCATTAGACATTTTAAGTTTTGAAAAAAAAAGTGTAATTTTTAGCTTAATGTGTTCATGAGGAAGCGGACTATGTTCCGAGAAACACGTTGAACTGTGTAAAAGCCTATTTGTAACAACCACCGATTTTGATTATTGTAGCATGTAAATTTTTTTATTTTTGTAATAAACATTTGTATTAACAAAATATATTTTATATATATACATATTATATTGTGAATGAATATATGCCTGCTAAGTCTCAAAGCTATTGACCCTGTTGCGTAAAAAAATGTTTGTTTTTAAATTAGTATTTCTTATTTGTAATAATTGCACAAAATCTATAAACTTTAATGACCGGTCATTCAATGTTTTTTTTTGTTTGTAGTATTTAAAAAAAAAATGACCATAATAGTTATTTAATTATCCATTTTATATTTTTAATGTATTTCTAGATATAGAGTACATTGAGATTAGATCTGATGCTGATGAAAGTGTCTCAGCCACTGACAAAAGAAGAACATACAACTACAGAGTTGTGATGATCAAAGGAGATACTGCACTGGATATGAGAGGACGGTGCAGTGCTGGACAAAAGGTAAATGAGCTCCATGTTTTCTAAAAGTACAGGTCATGTGTAAAAGTGTGCTGAATTGTAAAAAAAAAAAAACATTCAATAAGATATAAAGTTATTCTCCAGCTTAATACATGTTTACATGTTTAGGTCTTTTGTACTTATGACAGAGTTTGTACTTTGTACATACTTTGTGTGTATCCACACAAATTTGTTTGACCTAACAATTCACTGGATACCTTTCAGTGGTTTGTGCAAAATAAGTTAGTTTAGAGTTAGATAACATTCCTCTGGTTCTTTGGTGGTTCTTTTGGGATGGTTCTTTGATGTGCATGTGTGCAGCATTAAGAAGATGATATCTGGTCCAAAACAGCACACTGGTTTAACTTAATGGCTGAGTAAATGTCATACGAACTTGTAGGTGTAGGTAAGTGTGATATTTTAAATGTAGTAAATGAAAATCTGAAGTTTTAAGTCTTCAGTTTGCCTACTTGCTTTAAAGTGCAAGGTATTGGCATTTTCTAATCTCAAGATAATGTAAATATATGCTTTTAGGTACAATGTAAGATTTTAGAGCAGAAACTTTTGGTCTTTCTTTAAAGCTTTCTTGGAAATGGGGCCTCTTATTATTCAGATCTTTATTTCAGGTATTTGCCTGGGGAATTTACCCATCTCACTATCTTGCCACAGGCAAGTGCAGCCACCTATCACATCCAGTTGCAAGAGGGGAAAAAATTTTCTAGAAAAATAAATGTTGCATGCAGTGACTTAAGAATTGCTTGCTGTATAATCCTAAAATCCATTTGTAAAAATTAATTTTTGTTGCACAGGTTCTGGCATCTCTTATTATTCGCCTGGCTCTGGCAGAGACCTTTTGTCTGAACTGTGGAATACTGGCACTCGACGAACCTACCACAAACCTGGATCGTGAAAATATTGAGTCTCTAGCCCATGCTTTGGTTGAGTGAGTATCCCAAAAAAAATTTGTTTCTAATTCTAAGGGGGGTGCAGGCAGGAGTTGAGCCAAGATAGGTACTTTCATTGCCTATCACTTTCGCATACCCATATTTCTTTAATATCTTTTTTTTCCCAAAATACATTTTTATTGGAATTACAAGGTAAACATGGCATTAGGCCAGATAAGACTAAATACACAATTCATGAAATAAATTGAAAATGATAAAGACATACAACAAGGCGTTATTTAGGGTAAAAGGGAAAGGATGATGAAGAAGGGAGGGCTCGGGATGAAGGGTGTATAGATTAGAAGGTTAAAAGAGAAAATACAGATCATTAATGTGGAATAGAGAAGAATCAAATGATGGAGGAAGAATTTTCCTAATTCATGGTGACCAAATTGTTTTAAACATTCCCAAACATTCAGTTAGGAGAACTGTGCGTTTCTCCTGAGTGTACAGAGTGAGTGAAAAGAGCAGTAAATTTAGCTCCAAATATCTTCTTTTTTTTTTCACTATAAAAAATAAGTTCACAAAAGTTCATTATAGTGCATCATTACCGGAGGCACAGAAAGGGTGTCTTTTTACCTGTCAGTGTCCTACATCTAAGCTGCGTATTAACAATGCGTATCGTGCATGGGAATTGAATATTGTCAGTTGTAATGAGATCAGCGGTCTCTGGCTGACAAGTTTGTAGACCGTTTTTTGTTTTGTTTTTTAATATTATCTTTATTAGAAAGGCAGGACAAAAGTTTTAAAACAAAATTATATATACATATAAAACATTTGTAAATTTTGCAATCCTGTACAGTATATCAAATATACAGTCAGAAAAAGTAAGTCATAAGACTTGATATTCTGAATTTTGCTTCCTGTACCCTTCTATCCATAACCCTGTTTTTTCAATTTTTTATTGCTTCAATCACTTAAAACACATTTACCAGATAACCAATAAACAGTAACCATAAAATCTATTGAAATCTGTTAACCTACCAGGTCCAAAGAAAGAGCACACTCCCATCTCCCACCTATTGAACATATTGTATGAGCTATAGCATGCATCCAAATAAGGAGTAGATCATACATTGCTCAGTTAGATATCTTAGAATTAATAGCACATCACCTGACTGGCGCCCCCAACGCCTGTTGATCATACGAGGTTGTGTGGCGAAATACTTTGATGATGTCATGCATTTGACTGGGAGATAGTGTGCGTTGCAAATATGGCATCCAGGTGCCAAAGAACCTGTGCAGGTGAACATCTAGGTGTTGAGTAGCTTCTGTCTTCTCTATTACTATCAGGGCCTAAAGATAGTTAAGAAGCTGGGTAGTGGTCGGGGGACATGATTCCAACCAATTTTTCAATATACTTTTCCAAATAGGGCCATTGATGCAGAGGAGGGGCCAGACAGACGGTTGTGTTCCAACACCAGCAAAAGCTTACGTACATTATACGCTGTAGACTTGCCTAGAACAAAACCTGCCTGAGCAGGACTCCCCAAGTGCAGTAAAGTTGTGCCAAAATTTTGGATAGATGTTTTACATCTTCATTTAGGACCGATATAGGGCGATAAAAGCCAGGATCTAACGGGTCTTTCTGTTTTTTGGTAATACTTTCACATATGCCAAATGGCCTTGATTGCAGATATGAAGAAGAGGTGAACATATCATTATACATATTTGTTAAAGTTGGGGTAACCAGTTCCGTTGGAATTTTAAAGAATTCGTCTGGCAAGCCATCTGGCCCCATTGCCTTGGCATTGGCAGAGCGTTTGATGACTGATAGAACCTCCTCCGAGGTTATGGGAGAGTTAAGATAGCTAAGGTCTACTTCTGTCCATTGAGGTATAGTTAGATGATCTAGGAAGTTCTGTCCTCTTGAAAAATCACCTCCTTGGGAGGTGTACAGCGATTCATACTAGGATGCAAACGTGAATGCAATGTCCTGCTGTAAATTTTGCAGAGTTGTGAGTGTCCCTGACAGCTGTGATACGTGGGGGCATCCGAAAACTTTTGGGTTAGGTTAGCTAATAAACTTCCTGACTTGTTGCCATAACGGAAGAATTCCACTGTGTGATATGATCATTGTGTCATATTGACTCATCCAGAAATCAGATTAACTTTTAGTCTGTAGCCAGGAATATCGATCTTTAGAGGAACAGGATCCTTTATAGACTATATATGCCTGTCAGGCCTGAGCACTGGCTTCCATGTACTTGTTTAAGGTTTTTTTCTTCAAAGAGGTAAAATGCGCCATTATCCTGCCTCTCAACACTGCTTTGGCCGTGTCCCAGTATATTTGAGGTTCTGATTGTTGATTCGCATTATGGTATTCAAAGTCCTGCCACCAGTATTTAGGATAATTTTGGAACACATCTTTAGCCAAAAATTAAGGAAATCGCCAAAGTCCAACTACTGTAAAAATCCGTTTGACATTGACAGTGAAACTGAGATCAGTATAGAATGTACAGCTGTCACGTCTAATTTCAGAAGTAGATTTTTGGTAATCAATATAGAACCGATACATGACATTGTGGAGTGCGCGGCTGAGAAAGTTTTATCATTGGAAACATTAATTGTCTGTGTGGAAGCAGGAATCTTATCTCTGCGGTATTAGGCACTGCATTATTATCACCCGCCAACACCATAGGCATTTGAGGAAGACTTTGAATAGCTGCTGCTAGCTTATTGTAGAAGTCTTTACTGCCCTGGTTGGGACCATATGCTGCCAGAATAGTAAGGGGGTTTGCCATAAATTGAGGAGTAATGGAAGCCCATCTTCCCTCTTAGTTATCACAGGATTTAGGAAAAGTGGTATATTACAATTTTCTGTGAATATCAATACGTCTGCACACCTGCCTGGGGCAGTAGCCCCCCAGACTTTTCCCACCTAGCCTCTTCACAGAAAATGATGAGATGAAGAGAGAAAATGTGCTTCCTGTAGCCCGACAATGGTCGCCTGGAGTTTCTTTAGATGCCTCAAAATCATAGATCTTTTGCACAGTGAGCGCAAACCTTTAACATTTTAAGTTCTATTAGTTAATTCTAATTCAGGATAGGAAAATATTTAGAATAAGAGATACAGTTTAGAGCCATAAATATTTGGACAGAGAGCACTTTTTTCTAATTTTGGTTCTGTACATTACCACAATTAATTTTAAATGAAATGTGAGGAACTGAAGCCTTTTTTTTTACACACACATCACTTCATTTCAGACGCTCAAAAGGAGTTGGACAATTGACTCAAACGCTATTTCATGGGCTGGTGTGGGCAATTCCTTCATTATGTCATTATCAATTAAGCAGGTAAAAGGCCGGGAGTTGATTTGAGGGAGGTGTGCTTGTATGTGGAAGATTTTGCTGTAAACAGACAACATGCGGTCAAAGGAGCTTTCCATGCAGGTGAAACAAGCCATCCTTAAGAAAAAACCTATCCGAGAAATTGCTACATTATTAGGAGTGGCAAAATCTACAGTTTGGCACATCATGAGAAAGAAACAAAGCACTGGTGAACTCAGCAATGCCAAAAGACCTGGACGTCCACGGAAGACAACAGTGGTGGATGATCGCAGAATAATTTCCATGGTGAAGAGAAACCCCATCACAACAGCCAACCATGTAAACAACACTGCCCAGGAGGTAGGGGATTCGATAGTCTACCATAAAAAGAAGACTGCATGAAAGTAAATACAGAAGGTGCACTGCAAAGTTCAAGCCACTCATAAGCCTCAAGAATAGAAAGGCTAGATTGGACTTTGCTAAAAAAAAAAATATAAATAAGCCAGCACAGTTCTGTAAAAACATTTTTTGGACAGATAAAACCAAGATCAACCTTTACCAGAATGATTGGGAAAAAAGTATGGAGAAGACGTGGAACAGCTCATGATCCAAAGCCTACCACATCATCTGTAAAACATGGTGGAGGCAGTGTGATAGCTTGGGCGTGCAGTGCATGGCTGCCAGTGGCACTGGGACACTAGTGTTTATCGATGATGTGACACAGGAGAGAAGCAGCCGAATAAATTCTGAGGTGTTTAGAGACATACTGTCTGCTGAAATCCAGTCAAAATGATTGGGAGGCATTTCATAATACAGATGGACAATGGCCCAAAGCAACCCAGCAGTTTATTAAAGCAAAGAAGTGGAATATTCTTAAATGGCCAAGTCAGTCACCTGATCTGAACCCAATTGAGCATGCATTTCACTTGCTGAAGACTAAACTTCAGACAGAAAGGCCCACAAACAAACAGCAACCTAAAGCCACTGCAGTAAAGGCCTGGCAGAGCATTAAAAAGGAGGAAACCCAGCATCTGGTGATGTCCATGAGTTGAAGACTACAGGCTGTCATTGCCAGCAAAGGGTTTTCAACCAAATATTATAAATGAACATTTTATTTTATTTTCAGCTTTTTAATTTGTCCAATTACTTTTGAGCCCCAGAAATGAAGTGATTGTGTTAAAAAAAGGCTTTAGTTCCTCACATTTTTATGTAATCTTTTTGTTCAACCCACTGAATTAAAGCTGAAAGTCTGCAGTTCAAGTGCATCTGAGTTGTTTCATTTAAAATTAACTGTGGTAATGTACAGAACCAAAATTAGAAAAAAAGTTGTCTCTGTCCATATATTTTTGGCCCGAACTGTAGATTGGCATAAACAATACCTTATGGCTTCCCCCAGGCTCTCCCAGCCTGGCAGCCCCGGGGTGCGATGAAAGCCGACCTTTTGGATTGTGGCTAACGTGATGTGGGTGTACTGCACAGAATATAGCGAAACAATACTCTTTGAGTGGTAGGTAAACAGGTTTAGTGAACTATAATAGAACCAAACAAAAGTCTCAAATCGTAATACTTGCATGGGACTTCCTTTTTTCCCAATGCCGGAGATGAACATGGCAAATAAAAAGGCACACAGCATTACATAAAAACATTTTTCCATCTTGTACATAATCATCACAAAAAAAGATGTAACATTTGAAAAAATGTCATCTTAAACAAAGAGCTTCAGTATTGTAAAAACTGAACATCTGTATACAGACATTATGTTTGAAGGCAGTTAAGCTTAGTCTGCCTGACACGCGAATGCACGGGAGCCAGAGCCGCTGCTGAGCACTGCCTTCTACGTTGGGTGCTTTGAACCGGATGTCTTGTAGACCGTTTTAATGAACCCTAATTCATTCCAGGGTTAGACTTTATATTGTATTATGAAATTTGTATCACACCTTTAGATTTCTCTATAGATTTTCTCTCATGATGTGTTTATATAAAATTGCAAATGCATGGTACTGCACAAGCTGGTTTCCAAAAAAAAACTGGTTGATTGTCTGACCTGAGAACCATGCAAGACAAAAATGGTTGTAAAAAAGAATGTAAGGTTATCTTTTAAAAAAGTAAGTTTTAGAAGTTTCAGCCCCACTTTCTGTTTTGGAACCATTGTCACCAGGGCGGAAAATTATGGGAAATAGGAGTTTGTCACTGGTGACAGTTTTTCAACTACATCTTTTAAAGATAGAATTTATTTATGCTTTGAGGTGTTATAGAGATTAGAAAGTAAGTTAATATTTCTCTGCTGGGAGCAAGGAGAGCAGTAAGAACCAGACAAAGGTTTTAACTTTACTGTTTCCTAAAGTTTAAATAAATTAGCTGTAATTTCTGTCCTTGTATATGGTATTTTCATTGTAATGGTATTTTGATTTTGTTTTGGTTTTTTTGCTTTTAACCATCTATGTTGGTTATGTGTGTGAAGATATGTTATGTGTGTGAGGATAGGCATTTTATATTGATTTTCTAATTACTATGAAAAATTCTTGGGTATAGCTGAAATAGAGAATACAATGACAAAATGTGTATCTTATCATATTATTGTTTTTACAGAATAATCAAAAGTCGATCAAGACAGCGAAATTTCCAGCTGGTTGTCATTACACATGATGAAGATTTTGTAGAGCTTCTGGGACGTTCAGAATACGTGGAGCACTTCTACCGCATTAAAAAGAACATGGACCAATGTTCTGAAATTGTGAAGTGTGGTGTGAGCTCTTTAGGATCCTATATGCATTAGAAATAGTTTGTGAAACTTAACACAAACATAAAATATTAAGTGCTGCTGACTAGTTTTTAAACTAGTACAGTTATTCTGGATTTATTTTTAGAGCCTTTTTGACACATTTCAAACTTGATGCTAAGACACCTTTTTTGAATATGTCATTAATTTCCTTTTACTTTCGTAGGGAATGCAAGTTGTTATGTACACAGAGTGGTTTAATGCTGTGGCACATTACGGCAGACAGATTGCACATACTGGACAGAAGTGACTTAGCTAAAAGCTGTGCCTGTGCTGTGTGTGAATAGCAGCCTATATTTTCTGAACAGACAGTCAGGTTTTAATATTGCACATGTCTGAGGGTGCATGGACTCATTGATGTTTTAGCCTAAAAAAAAAATGTTTATTTACCAGAAATTTTTCTTTCACCAGCTTTTACACAGATAGAAGTGCGTAACTTTTAAAAATTTGTTTTCTATGGTGCGTTGATAATCTTTTGTAAACCATAGGTATGCCTTGTTATTCTAATTGTAGCCATTCGCATTTATTTTTTGTGTAATAAATATTTCATAATACAAAAATGTGTTTTTTTTGTGATCTAATTTAGACTCTGTTTATATCTATTTGCTGACTACCGTGTTTCCCCGAAAGTAAGACCTACCCCGAAAATAAGACCTAGCACTTTTCCCCCAACCTGCCCTAATATAAGACCTACCCCGAAAACATTTTTTATATTCATGATATCTACTAGAACCCTGTTCGGACATATTTCTGTAAGTTACAGGTCTACAATTTTAAAAAAAAATTTCATGAAAAACCGTGTAATGCTTTTGGAACAGAAATCTAGACATCAGTGTAACGCCCAGGTGGTTAAAGTAATTTTAGGTTATGTTTGATGCACAGATTCCAAATATGGTATTAGGTTTGCTAGGTTGGCTCTAGTTTTGGAATAATGACCTCAATAATAACCTCATAGAAAACTAATGAAACATGAAAATTAAGCTAAATTAAAAGATGTATTTATTAATTAATAGATATTATTTAATTATTAGATATGCCTACGTATAAAAATTAAATTTTTGAAATGCTTATTCAATATATTCAGTATATTTACAGAACTAATCACAAATAAGTCATTGAAATACTCTGTATGATTTCCTTTTATAGTGATGATCAGGACAATCACATTGAAGGCTCCAGCAGTAGTCTGCCATCATGTGTCTATCCCATCTGCCCTGATACCTTTCTTCCATCACCTTTATATACAGGAATTTGTATTGAATCCAATACAAAATAAATGAATGAGTTTCAGTTTGAATTTCCCGCACACGCGCCGACGTCATCACGCACGCAGGGAGGAGCCGTCCAGTTTTTTTTTCTCCGCCGGACGGCTTCTGGCTTCAGAGATCATCCGGCGCTGGAACAAGAAGGACGTGGACGATCAGCGGGACCAGGTAAGAAGCCGGCCGGCATCTTGGCTGGCGGAACACAAGATGCCAGCCGGCGGAACACAAGATGCCGGCCGGCTTCTTACCGGTCCCGCTGGCACTCGAGGAAGGACACCCGACGCTGGAGAGGGAGATCGGCGGACGACGATCGACGGAGGACGACGCTGGAACACGAACACGACGCTGGATGAGCACAGGGGGACCAGGTAAGTGGGGATGGGAAAAAACTCGGGGTTAACCATCATAGCCGTTTTTTTTTGCCCGTACGAAGGTCGGGCTTAACGGCTAGGAGGTTAAGGGCCTATACCAAGTGGGCTTTTAGGTTTCTTTACGTACACTGCCTTGCTCTACATGAATTGTGATTTACATCATAAATTAGTAATTTTACTTAGATTTTTTCCTACTGATTTCTAATATAAAAGGAGATTAAAGACAAACTCATGTCAGTAGATCATTAGCAAAAATTGAAACCGTTTGTTTACCTGAGAAGATAAATGGAATGTTTGCTTTAAAATCTTTAATTGCCTTTGCAGTTGTTTCATGTGTGCTGGGTTCCAAACAACAAAATGTTATCTTAAAAGAAATCCATAAGAGGGTTGTCTACATTATGAATAATACAGTGGTAAGTAGGAAAGTGCTACTGGTTTTGAGATAAAATTTGCTTTATTTATTGTAAAATAAATAATGCTGGTATTAATTTTTGTTCCACAGATGTGTAGTTATGATTCAGCCACAGTCATCATTCCGAACAGTTATTTAAAGTCCTCTACTAATGTAAAAGAATGTTTTGGTAATATTTGTTTAAAAAAAAATCAATTTTTCTAAAAAAAAAAAAAAAAAAATGTCTACAAACTGCCTTCTTTATGTCTATCTATGTAACATGGTAATATGTATATATCTAGTATATGTAACATGTTACAATATTTATATGTTGTCTATTTTCTGGCTAATCTCATTTGCCTTTTTTATTTCCGAAGAAAAAATGTGACATTACTGTTCCTTCTGTAGCTCTTAATACTAAGGAGGTAAGATTTGCAATCTCGCTATACTTACTTTTTATTTAAAATGCATTAAAACTCTATAACAGTTTAAAGTATTTTTTATATTATGATCACTTACACCATTGTTTCCTAGAATGGGTGCTGAGAAAATATCCCAGGAGAGCTGTTGCTTGGTATTCTCCCCATATCTTTTTTTTTTTTTTTTTTTATCTTTTTTTTTTTTTTTTTTTTAAATGAGTGGGAAGAAGCTTCAGGTGGATGGGGGGCCTTTGTACTGTGACTAAATTTTTCAGAAACCACCCAGAAACAGCTAGATGTATACTAAAAAGTGCTGGGTGGGACGCCTGGCTAAAAGGTCTGGGGAGACCACTGCAGTGTCACCCCCTTCCCCTAGTGCGGAGTAGCACATGTGGAAGAACACACTAGATGGTTATATTCACCTGCTGTGCTCCAGACCTTCCTCCAGATAGTCCTTTCACAGTTGCATAAACCAGAGGTATTCTTCACACTGATCCATAGAACATTGTGGGGGAACATTGTAACAGACGGCCTTGCAGCAGCTAGGAAACTCTAGGAAAGTCTGTGTACAGGTATTATGGGACAAATTTTGGGGTGTCATCAGAGAGATAGGAGATACTGGGGGGCGGGAGAGCAGAAAGCTGTATCACAAGTTATATGGAGCAATTACCAATTTTTGGGTGCCAAAAAACTACCAAGACACCAAGGGTGTCAACAACTGGAGAATTTTTGCAAAGTTTTTTTTTTTTTGCTACTAACGTGCTATGGTAATAAAGGTTATTTTTTCCTGTAGTGCCCAATCAGTTTTCTTGCTTTATTTCCTAATTATCTATGGTAAAAGACTACCTGATTGGATTAAAAAAAAGCAACCTCAACAAGGAGATTTTTTAAATTCTTGGAATTCAAGTAGTGAAAACCAAAGAAAGTGACGTGTGTTGTTGATACACAATTCAGTCGCACTTTAGGAATGGTATAGTTAGAAAATTGTTGTCCAAAAGTGAAATCTGCTTCTATTAAAGAATGCAGTAATTTTTATTTACATTTGAATATGTAACTGCTATTTTTCAGCAAAAGGGTTATTTAACCAGTTTTGGATTTTTGTTGTGCCACACACAGGCAACAAACTTAATGAGTGTGTTAATTTGGTCGTAATGCATTTAAAAAAAAAAAAATTGTTATGCTTCATAATAGAAATAAAATGTTAGTTAATTGTTATGTAGAATAATATAGAAAATAGAAAATACACATCTATTGACAAGAATACCTATAGTTTTAAAAGTAACCCTAGATAAACTAGAGAAAGGTACATTTTCGCTTTGTTACACCCTTTGTTTAAAAAGAATAATTTTTTAAAGTGGACTTCACTTTATCTTATGTAGCTGTCTTACTCCCACGGGGGGTGGGGGCCAGCCACATAAGCGGACCTTTTTATCTTTTTAATGACAATGTGATCCATAAGGGATATACAGACACAAGACCTGAAGTGGTTAGAATTACTGTATAATTCTAGGTAAGAGAGTGTATTTAGATTGTTGCTTGCCTCATGTTTGAAAAATGTTCTTAAGGAAATTTAGGGCTAGTTCACGCTGGCAGTGCATTTACCGCTTTCTCACTCCAGGAAACGCCATCGTTCAGCCCTGTGACGGACCCATAGGCAATAAATAGGGGCTGCATTATTGCCTGCTGTCACATGTGCAGGCACTTTTTTTTTTTTTGGGGAGCAGAGCAAAATCACACAGTGAAGAAGCAGGTGTAAACCTGTCCTTTTTTAGTTTCCTTCTAATATTATAGAAAATCAACAGGTGAAAACCATCTTTTCAAAAAATAAAATAATGAAAGAGATTTAAACAATATATAGGATGTCTTACAACCTATATTTAGAACATGTGTTTTTTTTTTTCTTTTTAGACCTGCACAATAGAAGAAAGTAGAGAATCAGAAAAACCTTTAGGGGCATTTTTAGAATCACTCAATGACATTATTGGGCAAAACAATTATAACCTAATCTGAAATGATTTATATCTTATCAATAATATATTTGTGTTATTGTATTGTTTATTTATGATTATAAACTTTGTTTCTAAATTAAAGTTTTTTTTTTTGTTTTGCAAACTATGATTACTGACACATTAGATAACGTATGAAGTGGTCGTAGTAATTTGAATGATTATTTTTTAAAGTATATGGATAGCCATAGGTCTCTGTCCTTGCTAGGACTGTTCATTCTATGTGTCCTGCTGACTTGGTCGCTGAGACAGAATGTGAAGACAAAATCCAAAATTTTAGAGCTGTCATCACAAAAAGGTGAAGGCGATACTTTAAAGGGGCATCAATGTTGTTGACAACCATATAAGAAGGAACTTCCTTTGACTGCAGAGATTTCCTGTTGTGTTTCTGGTACAAAAAGACATTTTCCAAATGTGGCACAAACAGCTCAAAATAATAGTTACATAGTTAGGTTGAAAGATATGTAAAGAACAAAGGAGAGGAAGGGTTTTTTTGGCAAACAAAAAAGTATTGTTTTCAATAATACATCTGTACAATTAGGTCCATAAATATTTGGACAGAGATAACATTTTTCTAATTTTGGTCTGTACATTACCAATCATTTTAAATGAAACAACTCAGATGCAGTTGAACTACAGACTTTCATCTTTAATTCAGTGGGTTGAACAAAAAGATTGCATAAAAATGTGAGGAACTAAAGCCTTTTTTAAAAAAAATCACTTCGTTTCAGGGGCTCAAAAGTAATTAGACAAATTAAAAAGCTGAAAATAAATGTTGATTTCTAATACTTGGTTCAAAACCCTTTGCTGGCAATGACAGCCTGTAGTCTTCAACTCATTGACATCATCGGATGCTGGGTTTCCTCCTATTTAATGCTCTGCCAGGCCTTTACTGCAGCGGCTTTCAGTTGCTGTTTGTTTGTGGGCCTTTCTGTCCGAAGTTTACTCTTCAACAAGTGAAATGCATGCTCAATTGTGTTCAGATCAGGTGACTGACTTGGCTATTCAAGAATATTCCACTTTTTTGCTTTAATAAACTCCTGGGTTGCTTTGGCTGTATGTTTTGGGTCATTGTCCATCTGTATTATGGAACGCCTCCCAATCAATTTGACTGCATTTAGCTGGATTTGTGCAGACAGTATGTCTCTGAACACCCCAGAATTCATTCGCTGCTTCTGTCCTCTGTCACATCATCAATAAACACTAGTGTCCCAGTGCCACTGGCAGCCATGCACACCCAAGCCATCACACTGCCTCTGCCATGTTTTACAAATGATGTGGTATGCTTTGGATCATGAGCTGTTCCATGCCTTCTCCATACTTTTTTCTTGCCATCATTCTGGTAAAGGTTGATCTTGGTTCCATCTATCCAAAGAGTGTTTTTCCAGAACTGTGCTGGCTTTTTTAGATGTTTTTGAGCAAAGTCCAATCTAGCCTTTCTATTCTTGAGGCTTATGAGTGCTTTGCACCTTGCAGTGCGCCCTCTGTATTTATTTTCATGCAGTCTTCTCTTTATGGTAAACTTGGATATCGATACGCCTACTTCCTGAAGAGTGTTGTTCACTTGGTTGGCTGTTGTTAAGGGCTTTCTCTTCACCATGGAAATGATTCTGCGATCATCCACCACTGTTGTCTTCCGTGGATGTCCAGGTCTTTTTGCGTTGCTGAGTTCACCAGTGCTTTGTTTCTTTCTCATGATGTACCAAACTGTAGATTTTGCCACTCCCAATATTGTAGCAATTTCTTGCATGTTTTTTTCTGTTTTTTGCAGCTTAAGAGAGCTCCCTTGACCGCATATTGTCTGTTCAAATTCTTCTACATGCAAGCACCCCCCTCCCCCCCATCAACTCCAGGCCATTTATATGTTTAATTGATAATGACATAATGAAGGAATTGCCCACACCAGCCCATGAAATAGCCTTTGAGTCAATTGTCCAATTACTTTTGAGCCCCTAAAATTAAGCGATTGTGTAAAAAAAAAAAAAAAATAAGGCTTTAGTTCCTCACATTGAGTTGTTTCATTTAAAAATTAATTGTGGTAATGTACAGACCAAAATTAGAAAAAGTTGTCTCTGTCTAAATATTTATGGACCCCCTAACTGTGTATACATCAACAACCAAGCAAAGCATTAACCTGAAATTTTAACATGTTCACAAATATCAAAGAAGACATGGGAACAAAATAAGTACATGGTGCATTCATATGCTATATATTATATCTAATTATGCAACAGAAAATATAAAATTTGTGTGTGTCAGCACAACCAAGTAGTTCCAAAAACCAAACTCAAATATATTTTGAAGAAAAAAATCCTCTCTATACTGGCACATAAGATTTCTGGAAAAATATATTTTGGACAATATTAACCCACCAGGCTTGCGTGTCCAAATCATTCTGAGTGTACATCTCCCGGAAAGGATACACATAGAATGGGAAAATATTCAAACCAAACTAATGGAACTCCTGGTTGAATACTATAAAAAAGAACTAGAGATTATTGAAAAAGAAATTACTGACACTCAACGTCAAAATTCACTATTAATTGAATCCAAGGAATTCACAGATCAATGTAATCTGTTGAAACAACACATTGAAAGATTCATTAACATCTACAATAAAAAAGTCAAAAAATTTCAGAAGGACAAGTGGTCATTTATATGGAAGAAAGCCTATAATTGGGCTAAAACTCAACCCCCAACACAAAACCCCCACAGCACATGTAACCACGGTAGATCCCATCACATCAGACCGCACAGGTACACAACCCTCAACAGCCACCATCACCAATACAACCAAAGGCAAAAAGCGCTTCAAAAGTAATCTGAGCGATTAATCACTACACGACCCTAAACGTACACCAGGTACCACAACTCTGATCTCCCCTCCAAGACTACCCATACTCACCTACTCATCTACAGTACCCACCACTTTGGATTTATTACCCCCGGACCCCAAGATTCGACACTTAACCCTAATACATTTACACCACCATGTGCCACACCGTCAGCAGGAAATTCGCCAGAATTCACTCCATTACCTATGCCTCCCCCTATAACTACACAATCTCTAGAGTCCTCTGGCGCAATTTCAAAAGAGAAGAACACAGGACTTTTTTTTTTTTTTTTTTAGGGTCACTGACTCAACTGATCCCCTCCCCAAAACCAACGAAAGGCCTAATTCTGGACTATTTCTCCAAATTCCCTCAATAGAGGTAAACTGATAAGTAATAAACCTATATTCCCATCAAATGACTCCCTTAGAAGACGATGTCTTAAAAATGGGACCATCATCACTGTCCATCTAGCCAACTAAATAAATTTTGAAATAATTAAAAATTTTCATCTATTCGCTAGGAACCTAACATTTAAACTTATGTTTGATAAGTCAACCAAACCAAACGCTCCTCTGGAGTTAGAGCAATTTAATGATTTCAAAATTTAGGATTTTAGAACCTTAAAAACTTTACAAGAGCTATTTCTAGAATGTAATTCGCCTCCTGATCAACTGGACCTAGCTTCCATACCCAATAAACCCCATGTTACTCAAAAAATCCCAACCAAACGCAATAAATCCACTTTTTTCCCCTCCCTGCCGTACAATTCTCACGTTCAAACTTTCGTTATTATGATCACTAATAAAATTTGCTATCTAGACCCTAGATCCCCATCTCCATATTCAAATATATCTAGAGAACAACAACAAGCTCTTAGGCATTTACACAACAAATTCATTAGTAGTAAAGCGTATGTACTTTTCGTCAAACTTAAAGTGACACGCCCCTTTCCCCACCCATAACCCCACCCACTTCACCCATAATCCCTCCCATGCCTCTCAAGGCCGTCCCGCATCTCTCCCATCTCCAGCCTACCACCCTCCCCCTAGCCCTCCAATATTCCACCCACTCTCCACCCATGCCCACCACAAGTGCTGGAAAACTAAATGGGGAAACTAGCTGAAAAACTAGCATGCTTACAAAGGATAATTAACCCCCACAAGTGCTGGAAAACTAAATGGGAAACTAGCTGAAAAACTAACATGCTTACACGAGATAAATAACTCCAGGAGTGCTGCCAAACTAACATGCTTACAAGAGATAGTTAACCCCAGGAGTGCTAAAAAAAAGAAATTTTATGCAGAGTGTGTGTGTGTGTGTTACTGTATAGGGATGTAGGGATACTGTTGGTTCTTTATACATGAGTCTTTTTCCATTGATCCTATTAGATCTTAATATGTGTATTATATTATGCAATGTATTAGATCCTTATATATGTATATGGTTTTATTTCACCGATCCTTTTAGATCTTTATATGTATATTATATTACTAAAATGGCCATTTACTGGTGCTGAGCATGCATATTTCTTACCTACATGATGTCTTCTAAGCATCCATGTTATCGGGTGATCCACAGCAAAACTACTCAGCAATAAAACGTAGCGGAGGCTGTAAATTTTCTTATCAGGGTATGTGTGTGTGTGGTGGGTGTAATGGACTGGCATTTACAGGTAATGTGTTTAATCTATCTTTATACATAAGTCTTATTTCATGGATCCTATTAGATCTTTATATGCATATTATAATATGCGGGTTATTAGATCCTTATATATCTACATGGTGTTACTTCGTGAATCCCTTTAGCTCCTTATATGTGTTATAGTATAGCTGCTACTAACCCCTCTCCACCCAGGTAACCCTGCCCCGGACATAGCACATGCGGTTAGACTGTTCACAGCTTCTAAAAACACATGCAACTAGTTTCAAGTTTCATGGATCCTATTAGATCTTTATATGTGTATTATATTATGTGATGTATTAGAGCCTTATATATGTGTATGGTTTTATTTCACAGTTCCTAATAGATCCTTATATGTGTATTATATTACTAAAATGGTCATTTACTGGTGCTGAGCATGCATATTTCTTACCTACATAATGTCTTCTAAGCATCCATTAATATTATTATTATTATTATTATTATTAATAAATAGGTTTTATATAGCGCCAACATATTATGCAGCGCTGTACAATAAATAACAATAATTATCACAATCAATATATAATAAGAAACATCAATATTGTTATTTATACATCGGCAGCACTTACCAGTCAGAGATGTCGAAGGGCAGACTCCCGATTCGTCTGAAAAGATCAGCAAAGTGTTATCCCACAGGCCATCTGAAAGAGTTGTGCGTTTTCAGGGTATGACACGGGTGTTTCAGGAATAACATCACACAACAGCACTTGAGAATCAGAAATGAAATCCCTGTACATTGCGTTATCGTCATAATAGGACATCTTTAAAACATTTTTGAGCAGCATAAATTACATTCAATGTTACAAAATATGAATAACTAAAGTCCTAAATTATCTGTTTTAAAATAATATATTTAAGGATATTAATGATTGAATAATAAAAATAATATTATTAAGCGGTTGTTGATTAAAAATTGGTAAAAGCTTATTATAAACTTTTTCATAAAAACGTTAAAATACATAAAGGGCGTAAATTTTTAAGCAGGCAAACCTAAGCATATTATGTATAAAATAATATAAACGTTAGAAAAATATGAATCATAAACGTTACAAAAAAAGAAGTGTTAGTTTGCTATCTTATGTGCATGAAACTAGTCGCCTGTGTTTTTAAAGACTGTGTACAAATAAATATGTATAAATGTTTACCAATAAATCATAAAATTATAATAATTACTATCTTTTGATAGTTACAAAAATCTTTCAAACAAAATATTATATATTTTTACCTTAAACACGTTATCAGTAATGACAATCTGTTACACACAGTCTGTTTTGCCGCTCTCGTACAAAATATTATATATTTTTCCTTAATAACCTTAATCGTAAAAATTGTAAAGTGTAAATGTGTCAAAATATTATAGACTGTCGGAATATAAACAGTCTGTTTTACAACTTTTAACACACTACCAGGCACAATAGGCAGCACATTTTGCTAGGTAGAGATTTATGTTCTCATAATGCCAAAGCAATTACATTTTAAAAAGGTTTAGCCACAAGTGTCCCCCACTTGCACCTACAGTTTCAGTTTCCTATGCTTCCACGTGTACCTTAAAAATTTCAAGTTAATACAACAAACGTTTTAGGAGATCTGAAGGTTTGAACACAGTGAGTTAGTTTGGCTGCAGAATATGACAAGCAGCTTTTACGCACACATACAGGTATCACACTGCGCTGCCGATGGCATTACACACTGCGGATAAACGTCACAAACTGTTTTTATACAGAATATGGGCAGTGATGAGAGGGGGTCACTGTCTATCTTGTCCCTATCTGATTATCTGATATCACATGCATGATGCTATTAAAGCATCGCCACATTTTTAACATTATATTAAATAGTGACTTTCACTGTTATGTAATGGAAAAATGTGCGGTTTTTTTTTTTTCTTTTTTTACACTTTTGTGGAGAGGACCTCTCCCTTTCATTCTTCACTTCCATTTCGGTAAAGACAGAAGGGGAAATCCGCAGCCTCCTGGGATATTTGTGTCACATAAAAGGCTCTGCACTGCTCCTTGTGTGCATGCACCTTCAGAGGATTTCTTAAAATGTAAAAAAAAGTGTTCAATCTAATGCATGCGCAGTGCAAGGCAGCATTGGACGTACAAGTGAGCATCAGAGAAAAGGTGGAAGCTGAGCCAGCGTGGGCCTGCTGGGCTAATTTTGTAAAAGAATCAAGTGAAAAAAAAATGTTTTCACAAAAGTTCACTTTAACTAAATATAAACACAGGAGCACATCTGAAGTTAGGCTGAATTCACACCGGCAGTAAGGTTACATTTGTCCATTCCTTATGCCAGGAACCACTGCTGCTTAAAAACTTCTAGCTCTGAAAAAGCTCAGCACTTACCG
>NC_092859.1:61184496-61199452 GCF_032062135.1 Pyxicephalus adspersus
TATATATATATATATATATATATATATATATATATATACATTTTTCTATGGATTTAACACATTATCAGTAAATGCCAGTCCATTACACCCACCACACACACACCCTGATAAGAAATTTACAGCTCCCAGCTGTGGATCACCCAATAACATGGATGCTTAGAAGACATTATGTAGGTAAGAAATATGCATGCTCAGCACCAGTAAATGACCATTTTAGTAATATAATACACATATAAAGATCTAATAGGAACCGTGAAATAAAACTATATACATATATAAGGATCTAATAACCCGCATATTATAATATGCATATAAAGATCGAATAGGATCTATGAAATAAGACTTATGTTTAAAGATATATTAAACACATTATCAGTAAATGCCAGTCCATTACACACACACGCACGCACGCGCACACACACACACACACACACACACACACGATCTAATAGGATCCATGAAATAAGATTCGTGTATAAAGAACCAACAGTATCCCTGATATAAAAACACACATACACATACAATCTGCATAAAATTTGTTTTTTTAGCACTCCTGGGATTAATTTTCTCTTGTAAGCATGTTAGCTTTCCAGGTAGTTTACCATTTAGTTTTCGAGCACTTTTGGGGGTTAATTATCTCTTGTAAACATGTTACTTTTCCAGCACTTGTGGGGTTGATTATCAATTGTAAGCAAGTTAGTTTTCCAGCACTTGTGGGGTTAATTATCTCTTGTAATTATGTTACTAGAGGGAGGAGTCGGTGAATGGGTGGAGAGTGGGTGGAATATAGGAGGGCTAGGGGGAGGGTGGTAGGCTGGAGATGGGAGGGATGTGTGACAGCCTTGGGAGGGGCATGGGAGGGATTATGGGTGGGGTTATGGGCGGGGAAAGGGGTATGTCGACCTGTCACTTTTAGTTTGACAAAAAGTACATACGCTTTACCACTCTCATTACTTTAAAACCAGCAGACAAAGCCGGTAACGTTATGGATAACTGCCAGTATAAACAAATGTTTTTGCATACTCAAAAACACAGAATAGTATAAGATCATCTGTTAGTCAGACATTATCAAGTACAATGATGAGTATTCACTGACCAAAGACGCTTATACATCTGGTATCATTGATACTCAAACAAAAGATTTCTTACTCATAAAACATCCAGTTATACCAACAATTTACAGTCTGCCCAAAGTCCATAAAACCTGACAAAGCTTCCAGGATGCCCAATTGTGGCAGGAATTGACTGTATATCCTCCAGGGCAAATGATCTGGTGGATACCTTAGACCACGTCACCAAACTACCATCCTACATAAGAGATACTATTCAACTACTTCAAACCTTACATAAAATGTCAGTTCACTTAAATACACTTTTGGTTACTATAGATGTCCAAGTACTGTATAGTAGCATCCCCCATTCCAGAGGATTGGAAATTGTAGCAACTTTTCTCAATACTCATGACTAGAGATGACTGAATTTCCCAAAAATTTGAGTTGGCCGGTTCGCCGAATTTTTCGAAAAGATTTGGTTCGATACGAATTTATTCATGGCGAATCGTGTTAAAAAACGTCTATTTCCGGCCTGCAGAGAGCTTTGATAGTGGTGTAGAACACTGTGCCTTGCAGTAACACGCATAGGGAGTCTGCTGTGGTAGTGAAATAATACTGTGAGTCAGTATGACATGCAGATGACAGGCGTCGCTATTAGAATCACCGCACACTTCACTTATTTGGGCAGTCACGGGGCCAAAACTGACCAAATAACTCAAGTATTAACTCAGTCTTACAGGTCTATGTTAGCGTCAAGAAGAAGCGCACTCCTTTTACACCCTCATCAGCTGATTCCCCATAGATGTCTACAGAACCTGTTCTATTAACTGCCTATACAAGTAGAGCCCCCCCACAGAGTGGAGAGCAGTAAGTTTGTGTTGACGTCACTGATTTTTTTGCCCTTCCTCTGTTCCCTCAGAACAATAACCCACAAAAAACGGATCCTGTCTGTCGAGCACATGCCCTCACACGGTCAGAATTTGCTCAATAATCCATCAGTATTGCTAATGCCAAAAAAAACAGGAGTGGATCCAAAACAGAGATGACACGTGAATGGAATATTTGCATGTCTTCTGTGTTTTGTACGACTCTTGCTTTTGGCTACCAAATCATAAGCCAATTCTAATGGGACCACCAGGCCTTACAGCTGCTATACAGACAGGATCCGTTGTGCTTCCATTTTTTCCTTCTGACAGATCAGAAGGAGGGTCAAATCAATAGTGATGTCATCCAGTCCAAAAAGGCAAAATAGTGGCCCAGTCATGGAGTGGGGAGGGTGGGAGAACAGCTTGAGAAGTCCACAGAGTGGCACAATGACATAGTGGTGAGGTGGAAGCAGCATGAGGAGACCACAGAGTGGCCCAATTACAGAGTCTGGAAGTGGCCGCAGCATCAGGAGAAGGTTGACATGGCCATATATGGAATATGTGTGCAGAAGGTGAAGCGTGGCTAGAGTGCCAATGTTGGCACCACAGCCCTGTGTCAACATATGCAGCGTCACGCACTTCACTGTGCAGTTATTTGTGGTGAAAGCGTTTAATGGCCTATTTCAGTACAAAAAGCAAAATATATATGCACTTCACTGTTGCAGTTATTTGTGGTGAAAGCGTTTAGTGATGTATTTCAATACAAACAGAAAAAAAAAATTTCTCAGTTCACTGTTGCAGTTATTTTTGGTGAAAGCGTTTAGTGACGTATTTCACTACAAAAAGAAAAATATATTCTCAGTTCACTTCTGCAGGTATATGTGGTGAAAGCGTTTAGTGACCTATTTCAGTACAAAAAGAAAAGGAGGTGGCGGCAGCAGCAGCAGCATCAGGCGGAGACCACAGAGTGGCACAATGACAGAGTCTAGAGGTGGCAGAGGCAGCAGCAGCATCAGGCGGAGACCACAGAGTGGCACAATGACAGAGTCTAGAGGTATCAGCAGCATCAGGAGGCTACAGAGTGGCACAATGACACAGAGGAGTGGCAGAGGCCTAAATGTTTCTGGCACAAGCAGGGGTCGCAGCAGAGTAAGGGGGCGTGTCAGCAGGAATCGCAGCGAGAGGCCTGAGCTCCTGGTGTCATCTAGTGGTCGTGTCTTGACCAGCAACCCAGCGGTTCTTGATTGGTTTACTCGGTCATCCACTTCATCCCAAGTGACATCAGACACCCCCAGCCAACAGTCTGTAGGTTCGTCAGACACACCCTTTAGTTGGCATGGCCCGGGAGCAGGCCCTGTGCCCTCACCTGTCCTCAACCTGCCTCTGTCCTTTGCTGTTCCCTTAGCTACAGAAGTATTGTATGCTGCGGGCTCGGCTCCACTATACAGCGAGGACGAGCTAGTAGAGGACAGTCAGCAGCTACTGCCCAGCCAAGACCTGGAGGAGACATCCGCTGCTTCCTCCGCTAGGCGGGCAAGTAGTGATGAGGAGAGTGGCGTGGGAGGTGGTGTTGCGAGCGGTCATTCTCCTGACCCAGAGTCACCTACTTGGCGGTGTGGCAATTTTTTGTTAAGCCACCGGAGGAGGTTAACATGGCCATATGTAGAATGTGGGCGGAAGGTGAAGCATGGCCAGGGTGCCAATGTTGGCACCACAGCCCTGCATCAACATATGCAGCATCACCATAAAGTGGCCTGGGAGAACCCTGGCTCCGATGTGGTCCAGCCTGCCGCAGCAACCGCTGCATCACCCAGTGGCACGCAATGGGTTCCAGGCAGTCAAAGCTCCACCACCTCAGCCGAAGGGAGCTGTATGTCATTTCCATCTTCTGCTGGTCCAGATGCTCCTGCTCCTCCTTCTCCTTCTCCTACTCCTCGTCAGTCATTCCGTCAGCAATCGATCACCGAAGTGAATGCCAAGAGACAACAGTATGCGTGCACTCATCCAACGGCACAGGAGCTGCAGTCCTTCCCTCTCCAAGTGGTGGACTCTGCACCTTTTCAGAGAAATGATGGCTTGTGCCGAACCAAGGTGGAGAGTCCCAAGCCGTCATTTCTTTGCGAATAAGGCAGTACCGGCCCTGCACAAATATGTAGAACAGAAGGTGGGCCAGTCCTTGAGCCTGTTGGTGTCTGCCCAAGTGCACGGCAGCGCCGACGTGTGGAGCTGTAACTACGGTCAGGGACAATACATGTCCTTTACGGCCCACTGGGTGAATGTGGTTCCTGCACAGCCACACTAGCAACTTGGCCAGGTAACACCGCTTCCACCTCCACGTTCTCACCCCGCTGGTCCTGCGACAATGTCCGCCTCTGCCTCCTCATCTTCCACCGTGTCCTCAGCCTCCACTGCAGGGACAATTCACAGTGCCCCTCCAGCATACCACATGTGCAGTGTCACGCTGTTCTGCACCTGGTTTGCCTGGGTGAACGGAATCACACAGGGGAGGAACTGCTCCATGTGATTCATCAAGAAATTGAATCCTGGCTTTCTCCGTGACAACTCAAAATCGGAGCCATGGTGACCGACAACAGGAAGAACATGGTGTCGGCGCTGCGTCAAGGAAGGCTGAGCCATGCGCCCTGCATGGCACACGTCTTTATTCTGGTTGTCAGGCGGATCCTGAAGTCTTCCACCCATCTGCAAGACATCATAAAAATGGTCAGGAAACTTTGCATGCACTTCAAACACTCGTATATCGCACAAGCACACCCTCCTTGAGCTGCAGCGGCAGAACAGCATCCCCCAACATAGGCTGATTTGCAACGTTTCCACCTGTTGGAATTCCACCCTCCATATGTTGGACCCTCACTACCAGTCCAAAATGGGGGCCTTTTTTACACCTGCTGAGAGGGAGGACAAACTGAACTACTACAGAGCCATCCTATGTAGTCAGTTGGCCGCTGCCTATCTGCGCCATCGTCCATCCTGTCGCTCGTCTGACTGGGGGAACCCTCTGCACTCTCGTTCCACTGCCATGGCTGCTGGGGAGGGGTAGGGTGGCAGGAGCAGTACCAGCTCATTGAGCAGCAGCCTGATTCTAGAGTAAATCTGGCTGGCCAGGGGACTGGAGACGTGGCGCCTAGATCTCATGGCCACATGAGCCCTGTGGTGGCTGAACTGAAGGAGGAGGAGGAAATTGGAGCACAGACAATGTATAGCGAAATGGGTGGTTTTTCTACTCAGTTGACAGGAGAAGAGGAGCAGGAGCAGCCAGAGGAGCAAGAGGGGGATGGGGAAGACGAGGCAGGGGACCCAGACACACCGTGGCAGTATGCAGTGGAGATGGAGGCAGGGAGTCCCTCCGATTCACTTGCACAAATGGCCCGCTGCATGCTCACTCGCTTGCGCAGTGACAGCCGAATTGTCACCATTTGGCAGATGAATGACTTCTGGCTGTCCACCTTGTTGGACACTCGCTACCAGTCTAAAATGGGGGCCTTTTTTTACACCTGCTGAGAGGGAGGACAAACTGAACTACTACAGAGACATCCTATGTAGTCAGTTGGCCGCTGCCTATCTGTGCCATCATCCATCCTCTCGCAGGTCTGACTGGGGGGGCCCTCTGCACTCACGTTCCCCTGCCATGGCTGCTGGGGAGGGGTGTGGTGGCAGGAGCAGTACCAGCAGCAGCCTGAGTCTAGAGTCGCTGATGAGCAGCTTTCTTCACCCGCATAGTGAAAAAACTACTGACCAGCAGCCAGAACCTGAACCAGCAGATGGTGGCATACTTGGAGTGCAGCCTGCCAGCCGTCATTAAAGATCAGCTGGAATACTGGGCAACCAAACTGGATTTGTGGTCGCAACTGGACGAGTTTGCCCTGGAAAAGCTGTCCTTCCCGGCCAGTAGTGTGGCATCAGAGCAGATGTTTAGTGCAGCGGGGGCCAAAGTTACCCCAAGAAGAACTGGCCTGTCCACCCAAAATGTGGAGAGACTGACCTTTGTCGAGATGAATCAGGAGTGGATCTGCCAGGATTTCCACCCACCAATGCCTGATGCATCCATCTGATTAGATGATCCATGCTGCCTCACCCAAACCTTGACAAAAGAGACCAGTTTCTTCTGGCTACCGCCTCAGCTACTGCTGATGCTACTACTCTGATGCTGCCACCCCCCTGATGCCACACATCAGATGCCAAGTGCTCCTTCTTTCACCCACCTTCGTCAGTGGGTACTGGTATTGCCACCCACCACCCCACTCTCTCACCGGGTCACTTTGTGGTCTCCTGATGCTGCTGCTGCCATCTCCACACTGTCACCTTGCCACTCTGTGGTCTCCTGATGCTGCTTCTGCCATCTCCCCACTATGTCACCTTTCCACTCTGTGGTCTCTGCCTGATGCTGCTGCTGCCGCCACCTCCAGACTCTGTCATTGTGCCACTCTGTAGCCTCCTGATGCTGCCGCCACCTCAAGACTTTCATTGTGCCACTTTGTGCCCTCCTCCTGATACTTAAATACGTCACTAAATGCTTTCACCACATATAACTGCAGAAGTGAACTGAGAATATATTTTTCTTTTTGTACTGAAATAGGCCACTAAAAGCTTTCACCACAAAAAACTGTACCAGTGAAGAGCGTATATACTTTTCTTTTTGTACAGAAATAGGCCCAGTGAAGAGCGTATATACTTTTCTTTTTGTACAGAAATAGGCCACCAAAGGCTTTCACCACAAATAACTGCAACAGTGAAGTGCGTATATATTTTTCTTTTTGTACTGAAATAGGCCACTAAACACTTTCACCACAAATAACTGCAACAGTGAAGTGCGTATATATTTTTCTTTTTGTACTGAAATAGGCCACTAAACTTTTTCACCACAACTAAATGCAATAGTGAACAGCGTATATATTTTTCTGGATGTATAAATTGCAGGAATGACAGAGCTGTATAAATGGCTATTTGGATCCCCAAATAAACTTTCCCTGCACTTGTAAATCGCTTTTCTATCACTGTCCCTAGCGCCTTCTGATGTCTCTCCCTGCACTAAGATGCTGTGAAATGATTCCTCCCTATCTTTTCCCTGCACTTATAAATCGTTTTTTGAGTTTTTCCTATCCTATTAGGTTTTTCCTATCACTCTCCCTAGCGTCTGCACACGTCTCTCCCTGCACTCAGAACGCTGTAAAATGTCATCACAGGGCTGGCTGGCTGCTGATTGGCTGCATGCATGGCATTATGGGTCATCCCGCCTTCCCAGAGTTTCTTGCCCCATGTCCTCACACATGTAGCCGCCATTTTAGATAATTGCGATTCGTTACCACGAATCGCGAGGAAGTTCAGATTCGTTGCAAATCGAATTTTTCCTGAAATTCCTGAAATTCCACTTCATCAGCTTCGATTCACTCATCTCTACTCATTATGAAGCTCTTTTTTCATATAACCAATAAAACATTCTGCAACTTCTTAAATTCATTGTTACCCAAAATTTCTTTACATTTAACAACTGTACCTATTTGCAATACCAAGGAGTCACAATGGGGAGGAAGGTGAAACATCTCCTCTCCAAACCAGAATTTTAACAATACCTTCAACACATACGCCTATGGCGCCGCTACATTGATGACATTTTGATTATTTGGACAGGTCCCCCAGAGACACTTATGTTGCAGTCACTTCACCAAAATGACTATAACCTCAAATTCACTTATAATACATCCCCACCAAATCCCCTTCCTGGACATTTATGTCAACATATCCAATGACCCTCAGATTACTACCTCACTATACCGCAAAGAAGCAGCTGGAAGTACAATCCTCCATGCCCGAAGTGCTCACCTAAAACCCTTCATCAATAGCATTCCATATAGCCAGATGCTTAGACTCCAGAGAAACTGCACTTCCGAATCAGCCTTTAAAATTGAAGCAAAGGCACTCACAAAAAGACTCACAGCTAGGGGCTTTAGTAAAAAAACTAAAGAACATATCAACGAGTATTACACACTAAAAGAACTGATCTCAAATTTAAAACATCCACTACGCAGCAAAATAAAAAACTACCTATTATTACCCGCTTTAATGAACATCACCAACCTATACATCAAATAATTAGGGGACACTGGAACATCTTGACTACTGACCCAAATATAAACTTTATAGTTGGTGACAAACCCTGTATCACATACAGAAAATCCAACTCTTTGCCTGACACCTTAGTATCAAGCCACTTTATCTCCCAACCTGTAAATACAGCACAACCTAGAATACATGGCACATTTAAATGTGGCTCATGTAATCAATGTGATTGAATTAATGAAAACCAAGCACTAGTACTACCCAGTGGTGCGATACACAAAATCAAATATGTGAACTGTCAATCCCCAGGAATTATATATCCCATAACATGCTCATGTCAAAGATTCTATGTTGGGAAAACAAAAAGACCATTAGGGAAATGCATATACAAACATGTATATTCAATTAAAAATGGCAAAATGACAACCCCAATAAGTTACCAGGTTGGTACCGAACACAAGTTTAATACCCACTGCATTATGTTTACTGCTCTTGAACAAGTACCCCCAAACCCAAGGGGGGTGTGACTTTGATAAAAAATTAATAGAAGCAGAAACCAAGTGGATTTTTCCGCTAAAGACCCTAGCCTGACTGATGTATTCAGTTTCAAACCGTTTCTTTAACAACATATTCCTTTATTCATCACTCTCCATTACCATCAATTAGCCATGTATTAGTCTGACTTTTCACTGTTATATGTAGGTTTTCTGTTGCATATTTAGATATATTATATAGCATATGAATGCACCATGTACTTATTTTGTTCCCATGTCTTTTCTTTGATATTTGTGAATATGTTATAATTTCAGGTTAATGCTTTGCTTGGTTGTTTATGTATATACATGCTGTACAATATCAACATCTATTTATCAGGTTTTCCTGTCTTCTCCTCCTCACACTTGTCACCACCACACACACTGAAAGAATACTTGCAGTCTTTCTTTAACCTGGGGGGCGCCCACCCTCACCCCACTTACGGGGACGGGGGCACCCATCATACAATATTTATGAAAATCTTTATTATAATTGTGTATGTTTATTTGATACATTCAGTAAGAATATTATCACCTTTTTTTCATTATATGACCATTTTTGACCATTGATATTTAAAGGAATATCCTGTAAGTTTGGACCCAAAACTGTTAGATATCATTTACATTGTATATGTTTACACACTGTATGTGTACAAATTCGCGGAACTGCTGCTACCCCTGAAGAAGTCAATAACAGGCGAAACGCGTCTGGTAAAACGGTTATTATGAACTGATATGTTGTCCTGTACTATAACAGCTACGGATTTACTTGTGCGCATAATGTTCAACGACGTATGTATAGCGCCCCCTAGGGTCTGAACTTTACACGGGACCACAACTCCAATGGTGTTTCACCAGAACTGATAATTGATGTATTGCTATTTATGAGATGTATCATTGAATACAATTCTTTTTTGTTTGCCAAAAAACCCTTCCTCTCCTTTGTTCTTTACATATCTTACGTATATTTAAAGGGTTGGAATATTGTCACTTAGGACATCCAGTATATGTAAACTTCAACCACCACTAGCATTTCTACTTTATATTCTACTTTGGTTGAAAAAAAGAGTCCATAAAGTTCAACCACTAGGGAAATAAACATGTCCCAGAAAAAAACCTATAGACATAGGTGATCTAGCGGAAAGCAAAAAAAAACCTGGCTTAATTTGTTACAACAGAGGAAAATTTTTTCCTGGTGGGAATACTCCATTTAAAATAAATAAATAAATAAAAGTTGGGTCTAAACATACATTTTACCAGCTTGCCGACTTACCATATCCTTGCATTAGAAAAAACACAAATTTGTCAATATTCAAAAAATAAAAATTGTATTTATGGTATTTTTTTGGAATATGTTATATGTGTAAGTAAAGGTCCATTACAGTGAAAAACAACAGCATATTACCCAAAGCTATACAGAAACTATGAAACAGAATAGATTTCCTATTTAGGTAAGTTTGCAACTTAAGGAGCTTTAACACTTTACCAGCACCTGGTAAATCATCCCTCATTGGAACCCAACCCCTCCATTTTATTTGTCTATCTAATATTGCATGTTGAATTGAAATTGATTACTCTTTTATACATACAGGGTTCTTCTATCCATTTTATCTTTGCCTCCTCAACATGTAAGTGGTTGGAAACATTCATACAGACATGAAGACTTATTTAGAAACTTCAAAAATGTTAGTTTAGTCCTCATGATTACTGATGCTTACATTGATTAGAAATTTTATAATTGGTACACTAAATAAATCACTGTATTAAGAATCATCTCATTACAGACTATTTCTTATTGTGACTCATCATCCTTTGCCTTTGTTTTAGCATATCTTACACATATGAACCAACTTTGTATTTTTAGTAATCATTTTTAGTAATTATTTCACACTTCATATCACTGCCCAATGTTAAATTTGTTTAGTAACACATTTTCAATGATTAATATTCACTATACAGTGATTATCAGGATCCTTGTCTTTGTTCTTTTTTAACTACTAAGAACCTATACATTATAAATGTCAATACTTTATTACTATGATACCGAAACTGCTCTTTTTGATTATGTACTAGTGAGCACCTCTACTGTGATTGCCTATTTATTTATACAGGTAGTCCCTGGGTTAAGGACATCTGACATACAGAAGCCTTCTAGATACGAACGGGGCTTTTCTGCTTGCTGTGTACAGAAGGAAGGCTTGCAGGGGGTGGGGAGGTGGTTTGCATGACTTGCAGAAGAAATCTTTTGCTTGTAAATCTTTAATGACCAAGACAAACTCTGCAGTTGTTTATTTTTGCATATCAAAGCACAGCTTGCTTCAGAAGTTAATGAATGTCTAGGCTCCATAAAGATTTTTTTTTGTTTTTGCTTTGTTTGTGTTTAACGCACAGTGAGGATTTTATACAGTAACTGACACCATGCTGCCTAATAATATGTTGAGACAAACATCTGTCCTAATTGCATTTATTAAAATACCTGTTGTACCTGTCCCGACTTACATACAAATTTAACTTAAGAACAAACCTATCTTGTATGTAACCCGGGGACTACCTGTATATTGATTACAGGCAGTATTCTCTGATACAAATATTTATGTATGTTGTATAGCATATTTCGACCTGACCATACTTCTGCTACTGCACAGTTAGCCTTGAGAAAGCCTATACTAGGCAAAACACTTTGGGTCTGCAAGCTTCATGTAGATTGCCATGTTGGATACAGGACTCATGGACTTTTGTGTGTGTCCATACCAGGTTCTAAATTTGTCTACTCGATCAGCCTTCAATTGGATCAATTGCACAATACTGCATTGTACATATTTATTATTTTTGTTACATGTATTCCATGAGAACTTATCACTTAATACAAGTTTATTATTTGCCAAAAAAAAAACTGTTTTGTGTTTTTCATATATACAATGGGAAGCTCTGAAATGTGTTTTACAAGGGATATTCATTAAGCATGGTGCACAGTTAAATAAAACTACCCAAATTTAATATCTTCCTAATAAAATATGGGACTTAGAATCCCTACACAAATGAGACCTGTCACCATGCACCCTTGTAGACCTCTTCAACGCAAGATGGGAATTATTATATATCCAAGTTACCCAAACTGTCCTGGCTAGAGATAAAGCAAAATGGCACTACTATGAGTTTGCCAACAAATGCGGTAGGCACCTTGCACGAACTATACACCCCAGACCTCTGAAATTCTCCATACCTTATGTTAACTCCAAGGGCCTCCAGGCCCTAGGCAACAGACATCACAGAGGAATTTGAAAACTTTTACACCAGACTGTACAACCTCCCCTCGGCTTCTACCACCACTACCATGGAGTCCCAACAGGAACATGTACATTGATATATACAAGCTACAGCTCTTCTAACATTAAAACCTGGAACCTCCACCGGCCTAGATACCCTATTGAAATATGAGGAATTCCTTGGTGCTGTCAAGCAATTAAAATCTGGTAAATGCCCTGGCGCCAATGGCACAAAGCAGGGTTGCCTTAATCCTTCAAGGGTCCTCAGCCTCCCACAAGAAACCCTGCATTGTCACTTACTAGCATTGTCCCCCCCCAAAATTATCCCCCTTTACTGAAAAAAAAAACACCTCCCTTACTAGTCCACTGGGTTGCCAAGGTTATTGACATCATGAAAATGGAGGAAATAAAGCATCTAACTACGATTGTATGGACAAATTTTTTGCCCATTGGGCATGCTGGGAACATCCTCTTATCATATTGAGAAAGTGACTTGCCAACCCCCCACCCCCCGTCCTAACCCATGGTACCATGGCTCCCTCCTCCTCTTTATGCTTGCCTGTCCGATCCTTCCCGATCCCATTTCATGATATTTTCAGCAATATATAAGGACTAGAGTTGTTACCATTTGTTCCCCTTCCCTGTTTTCTCCTTTCTTTTTTGCGTATTTGTAGATACATAACTGTCTGATATTTGAGTGTTATAAAAACTGCTGTACTATGATTATCTATCTTGCATTACATACTTTTCTCTTTGAATGTTTTGTATCCTGCTGTATTGAGATTGTATTATTTGTACTGTAAATTTTCTTTTATAACCTTAATAAACATAAATTGACCCATAAAGCCCTCCTAGGCTGCAGAGGATGCACTTTCATCAGTGAAGCTGGGAGATCCCGCAAACCTGGAATGGATCTGGTCGAGGATTAAAAACATTTGCTAACATATACTGTAGCAAATGACTTTGAAGAAATTTCTTCCAGGTTTGTTGGATCACCCAGCTTCACTGATGAAAGTGTATCCTCTCCAGCCTTGAAGAGCTTTAAAAAATAGGGCCCATTGATTGTTACAGAAAGTGATTAACATCAATTACTTCTTTCAAAGGGCGTGCTATCCAGTTAAGGGTGCCAATAATTTTGTCCAGGCCATTTTTGACGTTTTGTGCGGAATATCTCAGATTTTTTTTCTCTGCTTTTTTGTGTTCTCAGCTTTTCAAAAGAGAGTAAATATTTTAAGATTTCACATATTAGTAACTTGAACAGTATGAAGTACTTACTAGATGGAATGGCATGTGCTTGCAGAATGTTGTGGCAGCCATGTTTGGTAAGTGCACCTTTAAATTTTTAAGTATCACCAACAGTGTGGTGACAAAGCACCCCCACACCATCAAACCTCTTCCGCCAATGCTTTATGGTGGGAACCACACATGCAGAAACATCAGCCTACCTTTTCTGTATCTTACCAAGATGTAGTGGGAGGAACCCAAAATCATAATTTTGGAATTACCACACCGAATTACAGATATTTACTGTTCTATGTCCATTCCTTGTGTTTCTCTTTATTCTTCGGCTCTTCCCTTGTTTGGCAACATATTGAACAAGGGGCGAGTGGAACATGTGTCATTTATCCATCATGTTTGTGTTGTATTGTGTCAAATAATATTGTGTAAATTAGCATGTGTTTTTTTATTATTTCTGTGAGCATTTTTGATTGTACAGACTTCTATATATTATTGTATGTATATTGTAGCACACCATATCCATCTTGCATCTCATATTTGATACACCATGTATTTATACAAAATTTCTGCTGTAACTTGAAAGATTTTCAAATAAACGCTTTTTTATAATATATGTACAATCTGATCCTGCTCCTAAAAATACAGAATTTTTGACACATGCACTCATTAATTTTTTTCTTTTCATGGTTTCAGGTGTTAAATCTGTCTCTTTTCTTTTCTTCTACAATGTACAAACGTGTTTTATCTTTTCTTTTGTTCAAAAATCACAAAATGATTAAAATAACTGCAACGTTATAAGTTACTTTTTCCTCAAGGGATCTGCTACCTTTTCTAAAGCAGGTATGGTTCATTGGAATACTGAATTGTACCCTAGCTTAAATACATATATTAAGAGACTGTTTTCAAACATCATGTAATTAGAATTTTGGGAAATACTACACAGCTAAACAAAAAAAAATTTTTTCACTTGCCAAGAATTTTTCAATATATTTAGTGTATTTCAGGTCTGCTGAATCCAGAAATGACATCAGTTTAATTGAATTGGCTCTAGTTCTTATGATACAGGAATCAGAATAGACGATTTTACCAACCATAAATGTTAACACAGCAAATTATTATTATTCTTTATTTACACAGATGTTTTGCATTTTATCTAATAAATAATCTGTAGCATTATTTTCATGAAACTTTCATTTGCCTTCTTTTTATTCATACATTTTCTTTTTTTTTTTACAGAAATATGAGTTCTACAAGAAGAAGTTGTTTAAATTACTCTAATGTATTTTGCTACATTTGTGGTGAATGTTCTCAGCAAAAACAGAGAATAAACATTACAAAATTTGTGATACAAGCATATCTTGCATATTTTGGTATTAAACTGGGGGACCAAGATAAATACTGGGCTCCCCATATGGTAATGCAAAATTTGTGTAGAGTGTCTATGTCAGTGGAAAACTGAAATGTTTGAAATTTGGTGTACCTATGGTATGGGGAGAGCCCAAAAATCATCGTAATGATTGTTATTTTTGTGCTGTGAATGTAAAAGGTTTCAATCGTTACAAGAAAACCAAGTGGGAATTTGGAATCAGCAAGAAGACCTGTGCTGCATGGTGCTGATCCCATACCAGTGTTCACTACACTCCCTTATATGCCTATATCTGACATGCAGGGTTTGGAGTGTATTCCAAGAGTTAGCAGTGGAAGTTAATATGAAGAAAGTATTTCATCATAGCAGCGGTTCTCCCAAGAAGAGCTCAATGATTAAAACAAGCAACTGTATCCAAACTTTTAGCATCCAGGCTAAAGGAAAGCGCGTGTCATCAAGTGCTTGGATGTTATGCATTCATGTGACTTTGTAATCCTCATTATTGTCAGTTTCATCTGTTGCTGCAATGTTTTTGTGCCTGGTCTGTAATGCCAGTTTG